>NW_003852662.1:539573-553992 GCF_000181295.1 Otolemur garnettii | reverse complement strand
AAAAAAAAAAAAAAAAAAGAAAAAGAAAGTTGTCAAAAGGTCAAGGAAGGTGGTATCTTTAGACGATAGAGGGACACTTCCCATCTTCAAGGTCAAACAAATAGCTTTGTAGGTTGCTTCCATGGTGTTCATGAATCTACAATTCATACTGCAAGGAAAGCTGAAACTCACTGGGACCAATATTGCCTCTTGCACACCTACATCCCTTAAGAGATGCTTTGCTCCTGATGACCCAAGGTTGGAAGAGATGGAAATCTCTTAAACTTCTGTATTGAAGATAAGCAGGGAGGGGGGAAATGAACCACATTCCATGCAGGGAATCTGTGACCGTGCAAGAGAAATGTTCAACACCGTGTTTTGAGACACAGAACTGGATCTGGAAAATTTCGCAGGGAGCAAGGGAGAATTTGAGCAATGTCAGGTACACATGACCCTGAGACCAAGTTTGATGGGCTGGTGGTGCCAAGGAATGAACCACTAAATGTCATGTCTCCAATGCTGCATCCACCACAATTGCAGAAAGTGGCTGAAGAAGGGGATGTTGTATCTGCACAAATCTTTGGTACTGTAGAGACCATCATACTTTGGAAACCCTGGAATGATCCGACTTGCCATTCGAGAGAGCAAGAGCCAGCTGATACTGAGGTGAGCAAAGTCAGAGAGGCTGACAGGTCTGTTTTGTGCCAGTATTTCAGGTGACTTCATAGTGAAACCATTGCTGCTGTGCAGCAAACTATCCTCATACCTTTTCAGAGGAAACAGATCCTGAGCCAAGTTTCTGCTGTACTGGCAAGCAGACAGAAAAGCCTGGATGAGTCTTCCTCTCCTTCGAGTAGTTTGCACAGTACTTTATGGAAGTTCAAGGTTACTTAAAAGAAAAAAAATCTGGAATTCAAAGTTCTGCTGATTCTTCACAGTGCCTCGGGTACATTTGCCCACGTGTATCATAATGTTGAGGTTGTCTTTATAACGTAGCCACATCTCAGAACCTTGATCCTGGAGATCATTATTTGATCTGGCCATTTAGGAAGACTTACACTAAACTAATATATAATGTTGTTGTTGTTGTTTCAAAATCTTCAAGTTTCCTCTATCTGAAGATCCTAGTGCAGGAGATTCTTACACGATGACTAGTGCTGCATTCTTCATCAAAGAGGCATTGTATAGTTTAACGAAGCTTGTCATTAATGTGACCTGGGAGAAGATTTGGCAAGAGATGGTGATCCCTTCCAAAGACAAAGAATCTTTGGATCAAGAAGAACCTAATGATGAGGGTGAACATTTGGTGCAGTAGTAATTATTGGCTGAAATTGCATCTGACCTTGTTGACATTAATTCACATGATGTGCTGATGCTAGAGGATGAGCCTCAGGAAGCTTCCAGTAACCCAGAGGTGATTATCATGAGTGATAAATAAGGCAAGTAGGATGTTATCAGACTGAAGACAAGTACAGTTAGAAGCAACAGGAGCAAATTTTGTTAGAACAAAATAAGAAAACCTCCCAAAGAAAGTAATGAGTAAAACCTCCCAAAGAAAGTAATGAAAATGGGCATCTTTACCAGGCAAACCTTACCTGTTGGAAGCTTGAGCAATTTCGCAGCATTCTATAAAGAAGTGCTATGGTGTCTTCAAACACAATCACATTGGACAGAAACCACCTTCATCAGAACGTAAAGCATCAAGAGCTGTGTAATAGCATGGCTTGACAGCTGATAAGACTACCTTGAAACGAAGCTTGAATGATTTCATTGGATTCTATAAAGAAAAGTTTTTAATGCTTAAAAAAACATATCAGGAAGAAAGCAACCTCTGAAAAGTCTCAGTCATCAAGTAGTGCACTTAAATACCTTATTGGACAGCAGATAAGCTGCCTTCAGACAAATGTTGAATGATCAAATTGAACTCCATGTAGAGGGCTAGCTAAGATGTCTTTGAAAAAGAAGATAGAAGCATCTTCAGAACAGCCAAAGTCATTAAGCAGTAACCCTTAAATTCTCTCACTTGATAGAACTAAAGCCACAAGCAAGTTGGTACAACTTCAGGTACGGACTTCAGTGACTCTGAGAGCATAGACACCTAGGATTTCAAATACAGTTCACGTCTATTCATTGCCTCTCCATCACTCCCATTTTCTTTCAACTACCATAATGAGTGACAGATACATCCTCATCGCCACCGGAAATCATCTCAGAAACTAAATGGAAATTTAAAGCTTGTCATTTTTCTCAGTTTCTACCCCATAAACACTCATTCTTTTTATGTAATGTGCTATTATTATTTTATTTAATTGTACATTCTAATATTCACGAGGGCTTTCAAAAGTTTACTTGTGACCTCATTCCTCCTGCCCATTTTTTTTTTCCTTCTAAAACCATGATCTCCTCAGTTGAACTCTTCTACCTTGGGGGTTTTCAGGAACTTGACCTTCATGGGTAGGAAGGATTACTGGTTCTATGTACCTATTACCTCTTAGTGACTGCTTGACTTACACTAGACTTGGGCTCCAGAGACCTGGGTTCATGTCTAGCTCTGTCATTCATTATTGTGATTTCCAGTCACTTAGCTTCTCTGAGCCTTCGTTTCATCACGTGTTAAATGAGAATAATCATACCTGGCCTAAGTCATGAGGTATGTGTGATAATCAAATACAATTCTGAGTAACAGAGTACTAAATAATTCTGAGATGTCATTACATTTGTAGCCTTTTGGAGTTTTTGTGACTACTAAAAAACTAGATTTTTGAATTCTTATTTCTTTTTTTAAATGACTTCCTTACCTTGAATTTATGTCAATGATAGAAAATTACAGAAGGAAACTAAAATTGCTCATAATGTCACAAACGTAAGGTAACCGAATTGGTATTTTTCTTTTAGTCCCTCTTCTCATTATATAGACATTGTTTATCAATGTGAAAAACTTAGAAAATAAAGATAAGCCATACAGGAAAAAAATAAAAATTATCCATAATCACAAATCCAAGAAACCATGTTAGCGTTCTGGTGGATTTTTTTTTAGACTTTTTCTATGCCTGTATATGCACATATATAATTTTCATACACTTAAGATCATAATATATACAGTTTTATATCCTGTTTTTTACTTAACATTTTATCATGAATATTCTCTATTTTCAAAAATATGATTTTTGATAGTATGTAATATTTTACTGTAGGGTGGCATCATGGTTTATTGAACCATTTCTTTTTGTTGGCTATTTGGGGTCCTTTCCAAATTTTGCATTGTAAATAATGTTGCAATGTCTATTTCATTACTTAAACGGAACTATTTGCTTTGGCGATAGCAGAGGGTTTTTTTCTGTGCATTATTCTTTGTTGTTTTTTGTTTGTTTTGTTGTTGTTGTTGTTGTTGCAGTTGTAATTGCCATTTTAGCTGGCTGGGGCTGGGTTCAAACCAACCACCCTCAGTATATGGGGCTGGCACCCTACCTACTGAGCCATAGGCGCTGCCCTGTTTATTTATTTATTGTTTGTTTGTTTTGTTTTTAAGAAATCCTTTTAATAGCTTCATTTCATGGACCAAATGAAACTTCGAGAGCCAGGTAGAAGCAAAATAAGAAGTAGTAAATGTGATTTCAAGCTCTACCTTTATTGGAGACTCTTCTAGGAGCTGAATCTTGGGGTTAGCGAAATTTAGGAGGGATAGTTAGACACCATTTTATGATACTTTACTATAGAAAAGTTTTCAGGGTTTAGACCAGGAAAAGGACATCCCGAATAAGTGGTTTGATTTTATTGTATGGACCCTGCGAAGTGTGGGGCTGATCAGATCTCTCTTTTGTTGGCTACTAGAAAGATTGGAGCCCAATGTGTGGTCCATGCATAGCACTTGTAATGGGACTCTGTGGTATGTATGCACCTTGTGTGAGCTTTCTTCCAGGCGCCATTGTGTGTCTCTGTCTTTGTTTTTTATCCTTGTTTTTTCCTCTTACTTTCTTACCTACTTGGAATTTATGCTCTCATGTTGTATTTTGTGTCTTCTTGTAAACTGCCTGATACCTATTTTGGAACAAGGTAGGGGAATAAATCCGTAAATGAGCAAATTGATACATGAATAAATAAATGAATAAATACACCAATAAGGAAAAGGCAGTAAGGCAAACAAATGCAGCCAGGACTCTGACATTGGCATAGTGCCTCCCAAAATAATCAAGGTTAAGGACTTCCAAGGTGGGAAGAACATACGGGAAAGAAGCAGGTGAGGCTGCATTTGGAGGGGACATGTTCTGTGTGACGTCTGTGTCTTCTGAAACATGCTTATGTGTCCTGGGTCTTGTGCTACACTTGAGCATTAGATGTGTTTTCCGAGGACATGCGATGCTGAGTGAAGGGTTATCTTGAGAGAGAGCACAGTTCATATGCATTTTCTTTGTGGGGAATCCAGAGAGATTTGGGAGCTGGTCAGCCTGGGAATGATGTGATGGTCTTCCTGGAGGTGTAAGAGGCAATAGCCAAATCAGGACACGTGGAGAGTGTTCTATCATTTATTGACTAGTTACTGAGTGCCACGCTACGTGCCAGGCACTCCACGTGATCTAAGTCTTAATCCTGACAGCCACTGTATCATCCCCTTTTTACAGATGAGACGATTTAAGCACAAAGCCTTTAGGTAGATAGTCTAGGGTGACATAGCAAATGACAGAAAGCCAGAAGTCTCCCAGGTCTCTCTGACTCCATATCCTATGCCTCTTCGACAGTACAACAATAGCCCAAAGGGAATGTGTGGGACAGTGTATTCCTAGCATTTGCAAGCCAGCAGTAGCTTTCCCTTTTCCTTCAGAAGGTAGCAATATGTGCTTTGAAATGTATCCGAATTTCAGAAAAGGGAGGCTTTTAAAATTGCCATTCAGAAGGAAAGAAAGAAAAACCTTTTCGTGTTCTTTGGAAGGAAATGGTGAGAAAGCCATTCTTGACAATAGTGAAGGGCTAACCTTTGATTTGGGGTGTTTTGTGGGTTAGAGTACCATTTAGCTTGTGTGCTCCACAGGCTTCTATGTTGCTGGCTTTAGAAAATGGAGGCTCTGAATCGGTGTGTTTCTATATGTGAAAAAGTTCTCAAAGTGCCATGTAATTTTGTTACCGTATTTGAATATATATCACTGTTCTAATTCCTAGAGTATGTCATCCTCTCTATATACTACACAGCAGGAATCATTGCTGTGAAATAATTATATTAAAGAAGACTCAGTTCTCCTTTATGGTCTTGTTAATCAAATGTTTTGGTCAATGTACATTACTAATTTTCATCTAATTAATTTACAATAAAATATACTTAGTGTGATAACAGTATGCAATGTTTCTTTGATGCTGAAGACCCTTTGGGATCTTGCAGTAGGTCAAGGTTATTATCATTGCCCCTACAGTGTGTGGAAGTGTCAATTGAGGATTCTATTATCAGAAAGCGAGGTAGCAGAGACTGCTATATTCTGAATGGTGCTTACATTCCTCTTAGTTCCCCAAATGTCGCCCATCTAGCTCAGCAATGAATGCTCTTCTGAGATCACTGTCCTGCCCTTTGAGAAGCCTGGAGAGTATAGCAGCTTGCTTATTCTTCAGGTTCAGAGCTCTGTCCCAAGAGAAGAGCCTCCCATACTACTCCTTTACTCCTGTTGAAGTATTAATAGAAAAAGGTGGTGTAAGTATGCACTCTCCCTGCGTACTAGGGCCTGTGCTTCCATTTCAAGGCCAGCCAGCAGGGAAAACTGGCAACTCACTAAAACCATCAGAAGTCAAATTCAAGAGAAGTATAGAATGTAGGGTTGAGAGATGTATATACTAAGGTAAATAAACAATAGGGAGAAATAGATTGAGAGGAAGTAATGTTTGATTAGAAGGCAGAGAAGATACAAAAGATAGATAAGAATGAGGGGGAAAGACAGAAAAGTGCTATGTCAAACATTAAAATAAAACGTTGCAAGAAAAGTTAACAATATAATTATCCACATGATCAGAAGTGTCTAGTTAGGACATTGCCTCATGTTTGCTCTTTATTTTCAAACACTTTCCATTGAAATTGTTGCATGTGTTAATTGGGTGTAAATAAGAGCAGAACCAGTATGTGATGCCTAAAAGGAGATGTGTAAGAGGCAACTTCCTAATGATTTCCCAGAAGCATCACTGTTGCTGCATGTTGTTGAAGGTGATACCACTGAAGGTGATGGCTCTGTGTGTGTATGTGTGTGAGAGAGAAAGAGAGAGAGATTAGAGGGCTCACATGGCACTATCATTTCCTCTCCCCCATCTCATCATCCTCATGGACCGTCTCAGCATTGAATTGGGTTTGTAGCTTCTCCTGCAGAATCAGGTACCACCTTGACTTTTTCTCTGTACATTAAAGGCTGCTAAGTTATAGAAGACATATAATATTTTCCATAATCACTGAAGAGCCAGCAAGAGGAAATGGGCTTAATATTCCATCAGAGGGAATGGACCTAGGCATGAAGAAATTATAGATAGGCTTACTGGATGCTATGAGTTACTAAGAGTAAAATTTTTTAGGTTCTCTATTGAGTCTCATGGTTTTAGCAAGTGCTGCCTGAAAGCAGGAGAAAGAACCTCCCATCATGGGCCTTCCCAACTCTATGCTTCTGAGATTTGCTAATATAATAAAGATATTCTAATAAGAGTAGGAGATGTTAAAACAGCCAAGTTGAATCCTTTTTCTCTGCAGTTATATTTCTAAAAACACTGCTCATAAGATGGAAGTGCTAGGTTTAAAAAGTATCAAATTACTTAATGATCCAACAAACATAGCCACCCTGTTACTTAGTATATTGCTAATGAGATGATGTATTTTATTTTATTATTTTTTCTGAAACAGTCTCACTTTGTCGCCCTCTGTAGAGTGCTGTGCTGTCATAGCTCACAGCAACCTCAAACTCTTGGGCTCCAGTGATCCTCTTGCCTCAGTCTCCTAAGTAGCTGGGACTGCAGGTCCTACCACAATACCCTGCTACTATTTTATTTTTTAGAGATGAGATCTCACTCTAGCTCGGGCCGATCTCAAACTTGTGAGCTCAGGCAATCTACCTGCCTTGGCCTCCCAGAGTGCTATAGGCATGAGCCCCTGCACCTGGCATAGATGATGTATTTTTGAAGGCTGTTCTATCGGTATTACGGTGTTCAAAGTACTTTCATATTGATCAATTACTTCCTTCAAACTCCCTATGATGGTGGTAGAGCAGGGATTATCTTCATTTTATACAGGAAGACAGAAGTTCAGAGAGGTTAAATGACTTCCACAAAGTTACCCCACTACTTAATAACACAGCAAGGCAGACTTAGAATTTCGATCCACCAACTCCTAGTCCAGTGGTTACTGAACACTAATACTGTTTGATATAAAATAAGATTAACATTAACTTGTTTTGAAAATAGTTTTCAGCCAGTGGAATTTTACAAAAGCAGGTGAAACCCAGATAGATCAGTGATCAAAACAGTAGTCATACTTTTGTTCTTACAAGTTATTCCTCCCGAGGGCCAGAATTACTAGCAGGAAGTTATTGGCCTTTGTTAAAAAAAAAAAATTCCCCAACTCCTATGTTGTTTGAGGGACTTTTAAATCATTTTTATTTGACAAATAAGGTCTAACAGTTATTAAAAACATCTAAATGTTAAAGACATATTAAAGTGGGGGGGTTTTGCAGTTTTTGGCCGGGGCCAGCTTTGAACCCACCACCTCCAGTATATGGGGCCAGTGCCCTACTCCTTTGAGCCACAGGTGCTGCCCAAGACATATTAAAATAGAACCCAAGAATCACCTATCATCCCTCCTTTTAGATTCATTTATAATCCAATATTTAAAGTAGATTTGGAAAAGAAAATAGAGTAGATTTGGGCCCTCTTTCTGACTTAATAAACATTTTCCTTTTCTGCTCAGACTCAGTAAGGTAGTTTTCCTAAGATCCCAAGTTTAAGCCAGAAATACGTATATATCTGTTATGTGAAACCTTTATAAATTTTATCCACCTTTTATTGTCTATTTCTTTAAATGCTCAGAGTCAACAACAAAATATTTTTATGCCTAACTTTGCTCTGTAGTTACAGTATAGTACTTTCAAATATTTCCAATGGGAAAAAATAAATTTGAAGGCCCACATCGTGACATTCTTTCTACCAAAAAAAAAAAAAAATAGGTGAAAACTAGAGAAGTAATCTCTCCCTTGTGTAAGAGAAAATATATACCTTGTAACTCAAGGAGATAAGAAATTCCTCTTGGGTACTCTCTTTAATATGCCCCCAAGCAGGGTACGTGTTTATAGAGCAGATGTGTCAGGGATTAGAACCTGCTTTGCAGAAATCGGTCCCTCTGGGACTATTGCTCTCACAATGAGACCCTGCGTCTTTGACACCACCTGCAGAACTACTGTTGCCATAGAAGAACTATTCTGGGATACTTATTCTTATCCAAGTATAAGGAAGACTTCAGAAGGCTTCCCTCTGGAGGGTTATGGCATGGTGTGCTCTGTGACCCACAAATCAGAGGATAGAGCAGAATGGCTTTTTTTTTTTTTTTAAATAAAAAAGGAACAACCCCAGTACTTAACTCACTTTCCTGACAGTTCAGTAGACACTAGGCATTTTATTTCTTACAGGCCACAAAGGCAACATTGTTTTTGTTTTTGTTTTGCAGTTTTTGGCCAGGGCTGGGTTTGAACCTGCCTCCTCCAGCATATGGGGCCAGTACCCTACTCCTTTGAGTTACAGGCACCGCCCACACAAAGGCAACATTTTCTAGGGCATTGACTGGTAGCCTCTTAGTGATTTAGCGAAATCAATGAACAACTGAAAACATCTATCACCCAACTAAAGTGTGACCAACTCAGTAGGGATCATCTGCTAAGAAAAATGAAAGTTATCGCCCATAGAAGGTAGAGAGCCCTTTAAAAATACTTTTATATCCTCCCGATGTGAATTTCCCAGAACAAAGCCCAGGAATATTGAGATGAAAGACAGGCCTTTTAATATGACTTATCTCTAACCCAGCCATCCTCACTGCCTCTGCCAAAAATGGCCCTATGTCTGCACAAATTGTTTGACTTCAGGAATATATAACAGTGAATACGGTTGTGCCTTGGCAGAGTGAGCGAGACAAAGGGCAGGGAGAGGGAGGAGGGCTTCTGGTGTCAAGCTAGGGATGGTGGAATCAGAACAACTCACAGGAGAGCCCCAACCCCAGTGACTCCAGTACAAGCTTCCCACCTGCGTGTTTTATTAGGCTGCCTCTATCTTAAAGGACTTCATGGAAGAACATGGGATAGAGACATATGTGCAACCAGGCAGTGTATGAATCTGGGCTACCTGCTGACTTTGAGCCCAGATCTAATCAACTGTCTCAGTTTTAAAAATCAGATATAACAGAACCTGGGCCATAACTGTTTACTACATGGAGAAAAGACTTGTGCCTGTTCTTTATATACCTAACTCTGTGCTGAATATTGCAAGGGATGCTACATGTGAGACAAGTTGTCCCATCTTCAGGTAAACTGCAGTCTAGTTGCAGAAATAATATACCTGTGTATATATAGGCACACACACACAGTTTGTAGGAAATGCTCAGTGAGTAATCTTATAGATAACAGCTGCAGTGGGAGGGAGGTAGGTCCCATTCCTCATCCACCATTCATTGTACTCATCAGCTTCAGTGAAACAGCAACCCACTGGAAGCCTGTCCCACCAGGGCATGTGTACCTTAGCAGCGCATAGCTACCTCGCTTGTCTTCTCCCACCTTTTCTATTAACACCTAACTTCCTGTTATATCATTCATACGCTCAAAAATCCTTCCCTGCACATTTTTTTATTACTATCTCCAATTTCATCTTTCTTCCGTCCCTGACTTCCAAGGTTATACCTTGTCTATTTACCCTTCTGTCTGCTCTCTTCCTTATCAGCATGCTGTATGCAGCCCTACTTCCAAGTTTTTGCTTCTACTACCCTTTCTACTTGAGATGTCTTACCCTTTCCCATCTAGGTGGTCGTTAGGGCCCATCTCTCAAGTCCTATCTCCTCCAGTAAGCCCTGCATGTCCACGGCAGATTTCTATGAGCATCTTCTCTTTAGACATGTGATAGCATGTTATAATTTATGTTGCCCAACTTAGCACCTGATTTTCTTTGGTGTGGTAGTTGTCATTGATTAAGTTCAGTTCTCCATTACACTGCAGGTTCAAAATACTGAGTTCCTTATGAATAACCCAGCATAACCTATAACTCCATGGATCCACAATTCAATGTATGCTTGCTAACTGACCCCCTGACTGATTCAAAGGCAAAGAAGCTGGGACGGTAGGAGAAGGGAGCTGTTACATAGAGCCAGGATTATCACATGCTTGCCTTGTAGAACTAGCTGGCCTATGTGTTCATTTTGCTTTGGCAAAAAAATTCCTTTATTTTTTTAAAAATTATGCTTTATGTAATATTTTGCTTTTAGCTTTCTATGTTAACAGAGCTATAGATGTTGCTTTTAAAGTTATACCATATACCATAATATTTTGCGTGCTTTCAGTTGCTTTTTTAAAAAAAATGATTATTTTGCATGTTTAGGCTAAATATATGTAGGAAAGAATTTCCCTGTCTGTCTTCTGTCATCCATTTTCTTTTCCTGCATGCTCTGTTTTCAAGAAGCTAGAAAGGGTTCTAGAAATAATTCTGGATAGGACAATATGACATTCAATCAGAAGGCCAATAAAACTTCCCGGAATTTTAGAGGAAGACGACAAGGGAAACTCCCACCACAAGGAAGACTCAGGTCACAGGTTTGTAAAATACTTTCAGAAGACAAACATAACACCATCCAGGATTTCATCTCGGGGAGAACTGGCTACTTTGCTGAACCTTGGACCCTGCCCAGCCATGTTGCCAATACACGCCTTTGGCCCCAAAATGGCACCTGGAAAGAGGTATACCTGAATGAATACAGAATCATCCATACTGTTGAGGAAAAACAGTAACAACATCACCACTACCAACTTCAACTACAAGAACAACTCTAGAACATACTCCCCATCCCTTGACCTTTTTGGCAGACATGGATCATTGTCTCCTCATCTGTGAGCACATAGTAACAAATAGGCATGGCTTGTCTCCATATATCAAATCTCATTTCATATAATGAAGGCCATTCATTCATCCATTCATTTGTTCTCTTCCTTACTCATTAAATGTCGAATTAGGTACAAAGGTAAATTAAGTTCCAATCCCTGCCTTTAAGGAGCTGATGGCTTAGTAAGGGACACAGACAATTGAGTCAATGATTAGAGTTCGTCACTGGTAAGTACAGTATAGAAGTGAGCACTAAAGAGAGGTGTTTGTTCAAAACTGAAAGAAGGGGCGAAGGAAGCCTTTCTGGAGGTGACCACTGAAATGAGGTGAGTCTTAAAGGATGAACTGAGCTAGCCATATAAAGAGTGAATGGCATTTCAGGTAGAAAGAGCAGCATTTGAAGGCAGTGGGTATGACTCATTGTTAGTTAAGTTTCTAGAAATACAACTACAAGTAGTTCAGAATAGCCACTGCTTATATGGGGGTGGGAGATGAAGCTATGGAAGTAATTGGGGATCAGATCCGGGAGGACTTACATATGCTAATGGTTCTGAATGCAATGATGGAATATTAAATTCAGGGAATGATATCAGATTTGTGTTTCAAAAGATTACTCTAGTCACAGGAGGAAGAATAGACTGAATGGGGGGAGGGCACAAAGCAGGCTGTTGGAATCATGCAAGTGGGAAATGACAGAGGCCTGACATAAGGACCAGGGTCATTAGAAATATGAGAGGACATTGAAGAGGGAATATTTAAGAGGGAGAATTAATGGAATTTGGCAACTCATCAGTTGGTGAGAGGAGGACCTAGGGAAGGGTAAGATAAAGGAGCAAAGGAGGAGTTGTTATTTTATGTTTTAGGTGGGGAAAGGAAGTGGAGAATTATTTTTGAAAATATTTGGTGTGAGGGGCCTGTGAGGCATACAGATAGAGAGGTGTTCACTAGCCAGTTAACTGCATGGGACTGGACTGGAGCAGAGGCATCAGGGCTAGAGGGTACATATGAGGAGTCACTAGTATAGATGGTGATGGAAACTGTGCACGTACATTAAGATGACCCAAGGAATACGTGTGTTAATGAGAGGAGATAAGGGCCTAGGTCACCTTTTGGGGAATACTAATTAAAGAGCCTATAGAAAGAGGCTCCTGTAAATGAGACCAAGAAAGAAAACCCAGAAACGTAGAAACAGATTCTAAGAAAAAGTTGTAGGAAAGATGTGGGAAGGGTAGTTTCCAGAAGAATGTGGTCAGCAATGTTTTAACTAAGTGGTCAACAGTTACCAGGACTGAGAAGTAGCCATTGGTCAAGAGGAGGTTAATTTGTGCCTATTAGAGAGTTATCAAAGTGGTTTGGTGAATGAGAGCAAAGGAAATCTACATTGCCTTTTCAAGAAGTTTAACCTACAGAGAAATCGACTGAGAGAACTCTGTCAGCTAAAGAAGGTTGTGAGATGGCAGAAGAGTTTTCATTTTCAAGGACAACAGAGATCTCAAGTCTTTGAACCTAAAAGGGAAGTGCCGGGAGAGAGGGAGAGATTGCAGGAAGACACAAGAAGAAATAGGACATAACTGATGGAGGGAGATCCCTAGAGAAGTGAGAGAGACCTGGATCTAGAGCACCAGTGGAAGGATACATCTCAGGTGGAAGGGGGAACCAGATTGTAGTAAGATGGAAAAGAGAAGAGGATGCTACCTTTTGGAGATAAATGTGTAAGGGATGAGAGAAGTGAAGTCAAAGGAGTTCCCACTTGAGAAACGGAATCCTTCCATTTTTCTCAGTGAAGTAGAAAGAAAATCATATGCGGAAAGTAAGGGAGGAGGGAGTGGAGCAGATGTTTGAGTTAAATGGTGAAATTCCTGAATATTTTGGTCAGGGGATTGGAAAAGGAAGATGGCAAGGACTGAGGAAAATACTCCTAAGCACCATTGATGACCCAACTAAACTCTGTGACCTTTGTAAGAAGTACCAATCTGCATGGCTATTTGGTTTTTCCCCCAGCATCTCTCAGCAGCCTTGGTCTAGAAGTGGAGAAGTCTTAAGATTGGATTCCATCAGGATAGGGTTTTGTAGGTCAATTGCACCAGAAAGTCAAAGGGTGAGAGTTTCCAGGGTGGTGGCTTAAGAGAGATTTACATGATGGACCATAGAGTCTAAGTCAGGTCAGGAAGGAGCTTAGAAATTGACTAACAATCGACATATCCCAGGAATAGAGATTTTCTTGAGATCAAACAACAGGGAAAATAGGAACAAGCACTTGAAAGAGTTAGAAGGTTAGCCAGATGGGAAGCAAAGCTCAGAGAATGAGATCATGGTGGAATATTTCAGATAAAGGGTCATTTGGGATAATGAAAAGACCTGTGATAGCTCTGATTCTCTGTTCCAACTGTACGTCATCTATGGTGTTTAGAAAAATCATTTGCCTAGGTCTCACCCCAGAAATCTCAATATGGTAGGTTTGGGATAGGCCCTAGGTGTTGGTATTTTATGGAACTATGTGGGTTATTGTGATGTGCAGCCCTGATTAAGAGCCACTGGTTTAAAAGATGGCCATGGGAGTGGATTGCAGAAGTGAGGTCATTCATTAGAGGTGAGGGGGGGGTCTAGAAACTATAAGAAAGGAGGTGCCCATTTATATCTTGTTTCATAGAGTGATGGCAGCACAGGGTGCAGGAAAGAAGACTGGAAGCTAAAGCCCTCATGGGAGAAGGGAACTTAGCCAGGAGAACTAAGTGGCAACAACCTCATAGGAGAGGATTTTGTAGGCAAGTGCAGGAGTACTGATCTCAAATGATTTGGGGTAAAATAAAGAAAGGGGGGAAACCTACCTTCTCCATTCCTCCCAGGCCTAAGGAATTGGGATGGGGAAAATGAGCAGCCTCCAGCCGGATTGTCTGAGGATGTCACACCCTCAGACAGTAGGGTTTCAAGTTTTTGTTCCCAACCTCAGCTACATAATAAAAATACCTAAGGAGTTTTAAAAATAAAGATGTCTGGGCCTACCCCAGACGAACTGAATCTGAATCTCCAGGGGTGGGGCTCTGGCATCTCCCTTTTCTCCCAAGTTTTCCCAGATGAGAGTGATGAACAGTGAAGTTTGAGAATCTAAGGCCATAAGTGAAGGGAGCATTTAATGAAGAAGTTGAAGGTATAGAAAAATGTATTTTTCTTTTTTTATTGATTTTTTAAAAATTCAATAATAGCTGTGTACATTAATGCAGTCATGGGGTACAGTGTGTGCTGGTTCTATATACAATCTGAAATATTTTCATCCAACTGGTTAACATAGCTTTCATGTCATTTTCTTAGTTATTGTGTTAAGACATTTATATTCTACATTTAGAAAGATTCACTGGCTCGG
>NW_003852662.1:502393-539256 GCF_000181295.1 Otolemur garnettii | reverse complement strand
CCCCCCCCTTTCCCCTTTGAAAAATTTATTTCTAATAGGAACAAGTTCTAACCACACATAGGAGATTATTGATGACTAGATGGGGGTTTATTTCTTTACAAGGCAGTGGAATGGAAAAGTCAGAGTGAGAGATTTTGGAGAGATAAGCTGGCTCCTGGAGGTTAGACGCAGAATTTACGTGTACCTAGTGGGTCCAAAGGCCAAATGCTGTTTGCAGTTGGTGGTCCAGTCAGCAATTTGTGGCCTTGCTCTGGGTTTCAGTAGAATACGAGACATACAATTAGAAAGTGATATTCATTTGCCTTCTGCAAATACCAACCCAGAGCCGATTAGGTTGAGTCTTAATATAAATGACCACTGATTACAGAATTTAGGGGGGAGAGAGAGATTTTGGTATTCCTGAACAAAATAAAACAAAACCCAGCTTTCGTCTAGCCTTCATTCAATCACTAAACATTTACTGAAGGCTAGAGCCCAAATATGTTGATTTTTTTTTTTTTTAATGCTCCCAAGTAATAGTATAGCTATTAAGAGCTTCAATTCTGGAGACATAGTGGGGAATTGGGTTTAAATCTTGTTGCTTATCATTGCCAGTTGTGTAATCGTGGGTATGCGGATTGACCTCTCCAAGTCTCAACTTTTGTCATCCCTAAAACAATAATCATAAGACCTACCTTATAAAATTGCTGTGGAAATTTAAGATCACCCGAGAAATATTTTGCACATGACAAGTGCTCCGTTACTGATAGTTTTTAAGTGTCTGGGCACAAGCCAAGTGCTAGGGAATATGAGAATAAGTAAGATACAGTTTTTGCTGTCAAGCATCTCAAATTTTAGCTAGAGAGATAAATATGTAAAGAAAACCCTTACAATCCAGTGCTGGTAAGTGCTAAACTGAGTAGTTTTATGAGAGCATATTAGGAGGAGCATTTAACTTTTTCTGCAGAGGGAAGACAGGAAAAGACTTGTCAAAGGAAGGAAACTTAAGAGTGAGTCTTCAAAAATAAGGACAGATGGGAGCCATCTACACAGAGTTGAGGGGAAAAGTAAGAAGTACTTCCCAAGCATAGGCATAGCATATGTAAAAGCTTAGAGGTAAGAGAAGACCGGGCTGTTTAGGAAGCATGAAATGAGTATAGATAGTGGAGCCCATGGCAAGAATAGAGGCTGGAGAGGTAGGCTAGGAGCCGATGATGCAGGCCCTTGGATATTAGCTGAGCATCATGAACTTTTAACATATGGGTAATGAGGGATTCGAGACCAATTTAGGGGATATAATAGAAGTTGGTGACCAATGAATGTAGAAACAAGGGAGGAGTCAAAAAGATGACTTCCAAATTTCTGGTTTGGGTAGCTAGGTCAGTGCAGGACTACTCAGTACTGACAGCAATCGTGTAGAGATGTCATCCATCTACTCAGGAACACTGAAAATGTGGAAACAGTTTAAGTCTGAATATATAGCTTTTAAAAAGTCATGAATTAGGGGCGGCGCCTGTGGCTCAGTGAGTAGGGCGCCGGCCTCATATACCGAGGGTGGAGGGTTGGAACCCGGTCCTGGTCAAAATGCAATCAAAAGTCACAAATTACTCATCATAGGTACATCAAACCATTTTGGACTTCCCTGCTTTTTAATGCTTTAGTGTTATTTTATTAGATTTCCATATTGGAAGAGGGGAGGATCATAATCTTTTCATGGCTTAAAGTGTCCCAAAGGAAGAGGAGTCTAGATCTTATTCCTTCTCTAATCTGGATAGTTAGTGGTATCATTTTGCTGAGATCGGGAACACTGGAAAAGGATCAGGTGTGGGCCTCCTGATACTGTTAGGATTAGCCCAGAGGGAAGGGAATGGCATGGTCAGGCTGAGAAGGGACTCACAATCCGGTGGCCTTCTAGGGAGACACCATTAAGCCACTTTTACATATAACTCAGCCCAAGTGGAGTGTTTGCATCTAAGTCAGTATGTTGCAAACCAGTACTAAAGGAAGTGTTCCAAGTTTATTGCTGATAAGGGAGGCCAGGGATTCAAGTTGATAGAAGGTTTGGCGGTGTAGATTAAGGTAGGGCTTTTCACCTTGAGTCCTGAATTATGAAACTCTGAAAATATAAGAGTTAGTATCTGGAAGTAGAGTGTAGAAGAAGGACTACAGAAGTCCTAAACTGTATTAGCAAAGGCAGAAGAAAGAGAAGCAGTGACAAAGACAGAATGGTCACTGAGGGAGGAGGGGGTCAGACCACATCCTTGAGAGATCATTAGTCATGACCAGCATGGATAGGAGATCAGGACAGATAAAAAATAAGAGAAAGATTACAGGAGTGACTAGGGAGCAGAAGTGGGGTGCTAAGAACTAAAGGCTCAGTGTTCTGTTTGCCTTTCTGAACTGGCATAAATGGTAGTTGGACAAAGTCAGTGTAAGAGGTAGCTACAGTCTGCAAACAGGCAAGGGAAGTAGGAGTCCCAGCAGAAAGCTCTAAACTTCACTGTTAAAACAGTATTCATAGGCCAAGCATGGTGGCTCACGCTGTGTTCCCAGCACTCTGGGAGGCCAAGGCAGGTGGATTGCCTGAGCTTATGAGTTCAAGACCAGCTTGAGCTAGAGACTCCATCTCTCGAAAATAGCCGGGCATTGTGATGGGCACCTGTCATTCCAGCTACTCAGGCAGGCAAGAGAATCACTTGAGCCCAAGAGTTTGAGATGTGACACCACAGCACTCTACCGAAGGCAATAAAGTGAGACTGTCTCAAAAACAAACAAAAAAGAACACAAAACAGTATTTGTCAATAAAGTAGGCTCATTGTAAAAATGCAATCTACACTGAGGTTAAGTTAGATGGTATGCATGTATTTTTTTTTAACAGTTTTTGGCCGGGGCTGGGTTTGAACCCACCACCTCTAGCATATAGGGCTGGTGCCCCACTCCTTTGAGCCACAGGCGCTGCCCTAGTATGCATGTAGTTTTTCAGAATGAGTCCTAAATGTGTTCCATGGACAAGCAAAGGCTTTGAGTGACTTTTATCCCCCTGCCTTTCTTTCCTGTTCCTGTATGGTCCCTTTCATTATTTAAATTTTCAATATTTCTGCCTCATATCTCCGTCCTTTGGCTGGAGAGAGAAAGCAGTGAGAGACGGTGGAGCGGGACAAGAAGAAACCATAATAATGGCACGTGAACATGAAAAGTTTTGAATTTGAAATTCATCATAGGTCCCGACAAAACCAGTAATGCAGATAGGTGTGTAGTTGAATATTGTGTATAATTTAGGCCAAGGAAATATCTGTTTGGACCAGCATGTTTTAAATTGACCACTCTGGCAATTTTGAAGTTGATCAGTTTCAACTAGGTAAACCTGGTTCATGCTGACTTGACCAGTTTTAGGAGGATGGGTATTATTTTTTCAGTGGGAAGAGAAGTCTTATCAGAGATACATGCTGAAATCTGCTGATACAGGTGTTATGGCAGCTACTAGGTGCCATTTTAGAATGTTTCCACAGTAACTTCCTCCTGGGAACTATTTCTAGATAGACTAATTTCATAATAGCTCTTAATTTCATTAGTGATTATATCTTTAAAGGCTTTTTTAACTTATTAGCTATTGATAAATTTATTCATCATTGTGTAACTGAAAAAATGTGGTACTTAAGACAATGACATGAATGGCTAATATGACAGAATAGGATGGAACATGGAAAAATAGCTACAAACTAGAAAGACTGGCTCGAGATTTCTAAGAACTAAATAAAATTAATTCAGAATAAAAATCAGTAATTTGTAGCTTTGTACTAGCAAAGTGCTGAGTAGGAAAAGATTTAAAATGTTTTGGTTTTGGCTGGAGCTGGGTTTGAACCCACCACCTCTGGCATGTGGGACTAGCACCCTACTTCTTTGAGCCACAGGCGCCGCCCAGATTAAGAATGTTTTTAGTGATAGACTTGTAGCCTCAATGGTATTCTTGTTGAAAGAATTCTGAGAGTCTTATTAAGATACATTTTACAGGGCAGTGCCCATAGCTCAGTGGGTAGGGCACCGGCCACATACACCAAGGCTGGCAGGTTCGAACCTGGCCTGGGCCAGCTTAAAAAAAAAAAAAAACAACAACAACAATGACAACTGCAACAAAAAAAATAGCTTGGTGTTGTAGCAGGCACCTGTAGTCACAGCTACCTGGGAGGCTGAGGCAAGAGAATCGCTTAAGCCCAGGAGTTTGAGGTTGCTGTGAGCTGTGACACCATGGCACTTTACCCAGGGTGACAGCTTGAGACTGTCTCAAGAAAAAGGAAAAACGGTATATTTTACAAGAAATATGTAAATGAAAGTAGTTCTTACCACTTGACATTTAGCTGTAGTTAACATGGAAATAATTCATAACATTTTTATAGATAGCTGAAGTGCTTTTGTTTTCTATTTTTTTGCTTTAAATGGTCATGTACTTTTATTTTATTACAAATTAATATGAGGGTCCAGATGTTTAGGTTACATTGTTTTTGATCCTAAGGTAAAGTTCAAGTTGTAGTGGAGCGTTTCACCCAGGGCCGTGCTGTACACCCTCACATTATGCACCTTAGTGAGATCCGACTTCTCTCTCTATTCCTTCTTGCTAATAGTAAGCCTTAGCTTGACTTTTGGTGTAATGAATTCTTTAGTAAGCAGCATTTGATCCAACGATGCCAGTAAACACAGTTATCTCGAGATGCCTGTTGGTCACACCATTAACCTGTGAAAGGACATCAATTTCAGTGAGGGCTTCGTCTGAATTCAGAAACGTTCGAATTATTTGCATGTCACTTTTTGGGTCACACTCTTAGCCACCTCTGCCAATAAAATTAGGATATCCAAAGAAATATTGTTGTAGTTGTGTTGGCATCAGTTGTCTTTCAACTTTGGGATTGTTTTGATGAACCTGATTTACAACTTGTGGATGTCAAAACTATACCCCAAATAAATACATGTTAACATTTTGCCTTTAGCCAATAAGAAGAAAGAGAAAGAGCGCCCAGAGATCTCTCTTCCTTCAGACTTTGAGCATACGATTCATGTGGGGTTTGATGCAGTCACCGGGGAGTTCACTGTAAGTAAGCTCCTTATTTTGTTTTGTAAGCCGTGAAAGAATTCCTTCATGAAAATAGGTTTCAAGCAAGAATTGCCGTGTCCCAGAGTGTCAGATGATATTTTCGATGATTCCAGATAAGATGGACTTTCAGTCATAGATGTAAATAGAGAGTAGCAGCAACATTGGCAAATTTATTTCATCTATCTTAAATAAAACGTCTAATCCCTGTACTGTCTTCAGTGGGATTGAAAATATTAACTACTATGACACAGAAAATGTAGTCCCAGTAGAGAGACCCTGCATGAGCTTATTCTTTGTCATGCAAAGTGAATCGGAGAATCATGTACCCAACTTGGCCAGGGAAGACAATCCATCTGAATAATTCAGGCTTTACATTGAAACTTGGATTACCCAGATCAGGTAACAACACTAACCGAAAATCTCTGTAAAACTGACCTGTTCTCCCCTTTGATTTCATCATGAACACGGTTTACTTTTATGATTATTCATAGATATATTTAGTGCTTAAATAGCACAAAATCTCAGATCTATGACATTTTAATACTTTTTAAAAAAAGATCAGATGTCTTTTGTTTCAGATGCGTATGATTAGAAATATGTCCCAAGGAAGGCCAATTACCCTTTTCCACACTGGTAAGGAACTCTATCAAAATGTGCATTCTGAAATGAGGAGTAATTTTGAATGCATTTAGAAAATCTTTGGTAGAACTATCACCATCAATTTTTGGCTCATTAAACCAGACAGAAATTTAGATATTAAATAGTTGGGTTTCTTATTTAATAGCATGATGATTAGTGAGTAGACGGGGTCATAATGATTAGGCAGAAAAAAAGAAGGAGCAAATTAATCTGATGTGGAGAAGCAAACCATATTGCTGAATTGATAGTCTAAGGATCAGATATTTTTTTTTCCATTCTGAAAGTAAGCAATGTGCAAATGAAATTGAAACTGAGTAAATATCTTAGTCTGGTAAGGTAAAGTGGTGTGTACTGATTATTTCTGCGTTCTCAGTAGCAAGCAGAAGAGAACGTTAAGAAATATTGACACTGATCAAGTGGAGATAGGTAAGGTGTAATGAATTTCATTATTGCCGTCAGAGATGGGCATTTTTCAAATGGCCTTGAGTTTGAGCCCAGCCTTTACTATGTTTCCAGAATATTCTCTTAGCTACACTATTCTAAACTACACTCAGAAGCTATAAACTCACTATTACTACCACCACCACCATTTTCACCACCAGGAAAAAAAGGAATTTCTATAACCTGAAAAATTTTATATTGTAAAAATGTCACAAAGAGATTATAACTATTCTTTCTGACATTTGATCAAAGAAAACCTCTGAAACTCTATGAAAGTTTTGTCTCATGATGCTTCCCTTTTTTTATTTCAAGAACTTTACCTTTCCAGTTCTGACCTTTTCATTTTATGTGTGCTAATCTTCTGTTTAAACTTCTCTTATGTTTCATTGTTGCCATTCCGTATTTTTCTTTTCCCTTTTTCTTTTATTGAGGTTTTTTTGTTTGTTTGTTCGGTTGCTGATGTGAGAGTTTTTTCCTCCACTTACCCCATGCAACACTCTGGTTCATTTCCAATGTCTTATTCTTTTCACTGGTCTAACATAATATCTTATGGTACAATATCTCTGTCTTTACCTCTTTCTCTGTCCTTTTGGGATTCTGGATGGAAATGAAAGAAAGAGAATCACCGCCATCTTGCTGACTGCAACACCAGTCCTTTTCACTTTGCTGTCAGTTAGAACCCAAAGCACCAATCAGAGTGGGGTGGAGCAGGGTATGTGATGGGCAGTCTTTCCAATGATTAAAAAAAAGCAGGATACAACAGAACCAAACCAAATACCCTTCCCCTCCCCCAAAAAAAGCCCCCAAGTTGAAATAAAACAGCTATTTGGAAGCAATCAATTATTAGAAATTCATTGAATGCATAGACACAGGCTAGTAGGTTTGGAAATTAGAAGTACTTCCTTGTCTCCTTGATTATCTTTTCTATCTACTGTCCACACATAATTTGCCAAATTCTGCCTTTTTTTTTTTAACTATTTTAACCTATGATTTACAGTTACTATGTTATTGCGTTTATTAAGTTTAAAAATGCCAAATGATAATAAGTTTCTAAGAAAGTCATTTTATTGGTAGGATTTAGAATTGGGTCCTATTTGCCACAGTGTCACTAATTCACTGTGTGTTGGGGGGGATCATATTGCTGGATTTGATATTGTGGTTGTTGAGCTTGAATTTTGAGCAATTTGTTGATCTATCTAATCCAGTTGTCTTACAAGGGCCTTTATTTTCAATGTTTGGACACTGATTTGGTGTGTTTGCTTGGTGATTACTCTATGGCTAATGGCCCATATAACCCTGTACAACCTGGTCGTGCCCTTGGACCCTGAAGCTAAAAGTAGGCTGGGAGGTGAGATTTTTGGTATTAAATTATTACAAGTCCTTACCCATTATATTGCCATTTTTGTCCCAAATACTTCAGAACTCCCCTTTCCAGACCTCTAGACCTGTGACGGTCGCTTCAAGTCAATCAGAGGGAAAAATGGTATGAGTGATATAAATTATCATTTCTTATAAGATTAATGCTTGGCCTGTTATATCATGCTGCCATTCTCCTGGGCTACACTGGATAATCCCCAGCTTGATGTACATCTAGTTGTTATTGTATACATGGTCAGGCATTGATATGTGCTCCTCCTGCTTCTGATGCTCAAACTCCTAGGTCTCTAACTTTGAAGATTAGCGCCTCAATTGGGAGTAATCAGATAGCTTTCTGATTATGTGCCCTTGTGGCATACGTTCAAATTTAAGTGTCAGGTTTTGTTGATAAATGGGTTTATCTAACTTAGAAAAAAGAAATTATCTCAACAGTGTAGTCATGGTAAGTATAGTTGTCTAGAGGATTTTCTGCAATTGACAGCATTTTTTCCCTGCTGTCTAGTGATCACAAAAGTATTTAAAGTTTAGACGTGCCATAGGAATGTATAATCAGTGCACATATTCTAATGACTATGGTAAAGATCATGCCAGTGATGTCTGCCCTAGTGGTTATGTGCAATGCATACCTCAATTTGTAACACTTAATAACTCCTTTGGCCATTACAGTATTAACCAAATGCTATTAATTGCACTTAGAATCAGAACTGGGATCATGCATGGGCTCCTGAGTTCAAATTTTTGGCTTAAGGCTTTAGCATCAAATTGCGTGATGAATGCATGTAAAAGTGTTGTTTTACTGTGCTTGGAGTAACCCCAAATGCCAGGAATCAAGGACGCATATCCCAAATCAAGCCAGTTAGGTCAAAGCATGTTTTTGTAGCATTTGTGATACCTTTATTTGGAGAAAGCTGTTAATCTTATATCTGATCTTATTTTATGGGAGGGGGATTTTGGAACTGCTGCACTAAAATGGAAATTATTGATATATGGTTTGAAATAGAATGGTTTCCCTTTCCCTGATCTAAATGTCTAAGAAATGTAAACATAGAGTCTGGCTGTGTGGAAACATACTTTAGTTTTTTTGTAAGCCAGCCATGACTTCAGCCACGAAGTACAGAAGAACATATCAATGAGAAAAAAATAATTCAGCATTACCACATAGGCATCCTTTGCATTTTAGCCACACACACACTTTCAATGTGAAACTGAAATTGGTTAACCAGAATTGGGAACTGAAATTTGTAAGTTCATCACATGGCCATTGGCTACTTGTGATCTCCCAGTTATAAAAGCAACTTACAAATTATTGCCAAAGCTTTCCGTGATGCCATCCTTCTTCCCTCCAAATTCATGTTCCTGCCGATTAGTAATTTCGCCAGTCTCTTACTGGCCACTCTTATGACATATTTATGGAGGGAGCATCTGGCCAAAAGTGGAATTGTACGTCCAAACTTTGGTGGAACATTGTCGTTTTCTCTGTTCTCTTAAATCTGTTGTCCTGTAGCGTGTCCTGTCCCTGATTTAGTTAATACCTCCCTATTTTCATAACCGCCCCACTTTAGAAGGGAACCCCCCTCCCCATCCAGACCCATTGATTTCATCTCCTCCCACCTTCTAAGTTGTCCCACATTCTGTTTTAACTTTCTTTTCTTTCTTTATTTACGTCCATTACAGCCAGATCTCTATGGCTCACAGATGTGCCCAGGGAAGCTCCCAGAGGTGCGTCACAGGCCCAAAAGAAGCTTGCATCAAAGTGCTTCTTTGAGATGTCATAGCACTGCAGCAGCAGGTTCATGTGTGTACAGTAGAGTTGTTGCTTGGCTTACCTCACTTTTCTGTTGTCATCCCCGAACTCTGGAGGCCCACGTCACACATTGTTTTGCCGAGACTTCATAGGACAAAGCCACCAAAATGGTGTCTGGATGCACTTCAGGAATGGTGTGTCTGCTTCTCTCTCCAAGTTGTTCTTGGAGGTTGGATAAGTATGACATGGGGACATCTGTACCCCGGACATGGGGACATCTATACCCCGAACATGTAGGAAAGAATGTTGAATGCTCACTGCAAAGGCAGCCTGTCTTGGTAAATTTTTTGCAATTCTCCTTGGTTAGCTATCCAAATACTCCCTCCTCGCTACTGTAAACGCTTCAGATTGTTATAAATTCTCACAAGGCTTTGGCATGATTTTCATAGTCCCCAGGTTCTATACGGCCTATAAATGGAGTGAGGAGGGAGGGAGGAGTGAAGGAGGGCATGCCCTGGAGCAGCGTTATGGTTACCATTTAGCATCTCAGGGTTACCATTGCTCCTCCACAATTCTGTTTTTGTCTCCTCCCCAATCTGCCTTGATACGAAATCTCTAGACTGAAAAAAAAAATGATGTGATATCATCGCAAACTATAACCTGACCAAGGGTGAGGCTTTCCTTTTATTCTAAAATCTATCGTGATTACCACATACCCAGGAACAGCTTATGTTCTTCCAGTCATAGAAAACCTATTGGTTTGCACGATACTATGCTGTGCACAAATTGACGGAAGTCTTGCTATGTCTGCCCTGAGTCGCCAGAAAAAAATAAGCTAAGCCGTAAACATCATTTCATGGATGAGCAGAGTCAATATGGAGGTGATTTTCATGCGCTGTTTTTTTTTTTTTTTCTATCACAGTCATACTCCCACCCACCCTTTTTAAGTTGGATCCTAGTTTTACCTATGTGTTTGAATTAGAGAAGAGAATGATTGCACTATTAAGTTACTAACTTTAAATCTAGAATGTAACTTCAGTTTCCCAAGTGTAATCCTACAGGTAGCATGGGCTTCTTGGTGAAGAACTTTACTGGAACGTGAAAATGCCGCTGCCAAATGTTCTGAGCTGCCTTCTTTCCCTTTGGTTGTCCACAGGGAATTCCTGAGCAGTGGGCACGATTACTCCAAACCTCCAACATAACGAAACTCGAGCAGAAGAAGAACCCCCAAGCCGTCCTAGATGTTCTCAAATTCTATGATTCCAAAGAAACCGTCAACAACCAGAAATACATGAGCTTTACATCAGGAGGTAAGGGGAAGTCTGAGGCATCAAAAGGTGAAGAAGTGAGTCCAATCTCAGAGCCCCATTTTTAGAACAAAATGTGTGTAGAACATTCGTAGTCAGTTCTAGTACCTTCTCCAAATGGCTTCAGCATAAATCAACCAATAGATGAGTTGGAATTTGAGATTGATGTCAGGAGATTTATATTACTTGAGTGTTTTTACAACCCCACTAAGGATATTGTTCAGTGAAGTAGTAGTAGTTAGCTTGAATTGGCAATCATAATGGTTTTGTCTCGTATATTAAGATTAGGATCACTCTTTGTGATAATGGTCATGAAGTAAAAGGTATGGAGGTCAAACCCTGGTCTCTGGAAATTTATTTTATCTCTCAGGTTCACTGATTTGCACCATGATAACACAACACAAATTTTTTGGTATTAGGTTATTTCGATCAGACCCCCCCTCAATCAGACCGAAAACAAAAGAAACTGTTTTTGGCCATTTATAGAGATTGAAATTGCCACGTTCGTACCAAATCTTGACAGCATTTGGTAGTATGTCAACCTAACTTTTGTTTGAAGCATTGATGTTCAAATTTTCACTATAAGCAATTGAAAATATATACCAAAAATTCTTTCATATTTTGAGATAGACGATCTGGATTGTTTCTCTAGAATATTATTTAACATCTAAAGAAAGAAGATACTGTCATTAGTACCCCAGATATAAAAATGCCCCTGCCTCTTGACTCATGGGTTCAGTATAGAATAGGGTTTACATATCTTTTTTTTTTTTTGAATTTTATTTATTTATTTATTTGTTTATTTTCAGTTTCTGGCTGACGCTGGGTTTGAACCCGCCACCTCCAGCATATGGGGCTGGCGCCCTACTTCTTGAGCCACAGGTGCCTCCCTATGTATCTTTGAGAATGGCTCAAGGATATGCTTGGAAGGGGTGGAGTATCTGATTTGGCAATACCAACTGTCAAAGTCAAACCTGAAGGCTATGGCAACTCACATGCTAAACTGAACTCTTTTTTTTAAATGAGAAGGTTGTTTAACTGGTGTTTTCCAATGTCAAGCCCTTAAAAAAGGAAGCCATCAAGGAGAAGTTTTTGTGGCAGTTAGTCTTCCACATGGAATAAAATGTCTAAGAGATCCTGGACATCAAGTCATGTTCCAAGTTAGAACCATAGGCACCCAACCCTGAAAACGCATTCAAGAAATCATGTTAGTGTAACCATTAATACCTGTAAGATTCTCAAAGTTTATTCTTTCCTCCAAGCAGCCACTGCTAACACTTTTACTTTTATCGGATTAATTCTTTCAACATACAAAGATGAAATCTTGACAATTTTGTTAGAACTCACCCGTATTTGAGTTATTGCATATACTTAGCTGAGTGAAAAACTCAATCATACGTTTCCTGAATGCTCTAGTATTGAGACTAAAAGAAGAAGAGGGGGCTCGGCGCCTATAGCTCAACCGGCTAAGGCGCCAGCCACGTACACCTAAGGTGGCGGGTTCGAATCCCCAGCCTGGACCCGCCAAACAACAATGATGGCTGCAACCAAAAAATAGCCGGGCGTTGTGGCGGGCGCCTGTGGTCCCAGCTACTTGGGAGGCGGAGGCAGGAGACTCGCTGGAGCCCAGGAGTTGGAGGTTGCTGTGAGCTGTAATGCCACGGCACTCTGCCCAGGGGGACAGCTTGAGGCTCTGTCTCAAAAAAAAAAAAGAAGAAGAGGGGAACATGAGCAAAGGGTGGAGAGAAGGGAAGATGGAAGAAAGGAATGGAAACAACAGAGGGAGAGAGAGAGCGAGAGAGAAAGGAAAAGGGCAGAAATCCTGGGTATACAGAAGTCCCCCTTTATCCATGTAGAATACCTTCTAAGACCCACAGTTGATGCCTGAAACCAAGGATAGTGCTGAACCCTATATATACATGTACATGTTATATAGATGTGTACACACGCATACATATATACACAAACACTGTGTTTTTGCCTATTACGTATGATAAAGAATAAGTTGTGAATTAGACACAGTAAGAGATTAACAATAACATAGAACATTTATAACGATATGGCAGCCTACTACTCTTATGCTTTGGGACCATTATAAGGGTTACTCGAACATAAGCATAGTGATTCCGTGACAGTCAATCTGATAACTAAGGTAACTACTATGTGACTATAGGATAGGTAGGCAACAGTGTGGAGATGCTTGACAAAGTGGCATGGAATGAGATTTCGTTACATTTGGAGAGGCACACAATTTAAAACATATGCGTTGCTTATCTCTGGCATTTTCCATTTACTATTTTTAGACCATGGTAGACTATAAGTAGCTAAAACCGCTGCTGCGAATGAGACACTCCTCTAGATGTATAGAATCATACCACTCAAGAGTAGCTAATCTCGACATTCTTCCACATAGGTGAGATTCACCGGAGGCCTTCATTAAAGGTCTATGAAATGACTTGGTGAGGATATGATTGGGATGTAATGGTGGGCAATTTTAAGAAGAAGTATATGGTTAGTCAAAATTTCTACAATGCCGAATTGGAGAATTTCCATGGGGTCAAAAGCACGCAGTTTTAATTTTTCACTATGGCCTCTAAATGAGGGAGTATTTATGAAACAAACATGACCTCTTTCTGCTCACTTTTCAGATAAAAGCGCACATGGATACATAGCAGCCCATCCTTCGGTGAGTGAAAAATTCAAAACTGTTTTTCATGATCAATGTCTCCAGAGAGCCAATAGAATATAATAACACAGATCTCGATTTTCGAAAGAGGGTCTTTAAAAAAATTAAGATATAATTAGATATATATAATTCACCTCTTTTAAGAGTACAGGTCCATGAGTTTTAATGAATTTATCCCTGTGCTACCATCACCTTGACCAAGTTTTAGAACATGCCTATCGCCCCAGGATAATTTATCATGCCTGTTTACAGTTAATCCCCACCCAAGCCCCAGGCAATCACTCATGTGGCTTCTGCCTTTATGGATTTGCCTTTCTAGATATTTAATGTAAATTAAATAATACAGGATATGAGATTGGCTTTTGGGATTGGCTTTTTTCACTTAGCATATTTCTTTTAGGATTTACTGGGTTGTTGTATATATCAATAATTTGTTCTCTTTCATTGTTGTTGAATAGTTTTCCACGATACTATTATATCACTGTGTGTTTAACCATTCACATGTTGAAGGCTCTCTCTATACTATTTCCAGTTGTCTGTTATAAATAAAGCTATTATGAGTATTCATGTATAGGGATTTATGTGGACAAATGTTTCTATTTCTCTTACATATAGAATCTTGGAAATAATCATTAATAGCAACTTCTCTTTACTGAACACTATACACTTACAACGTACACTGCGAGCTAATATTTTATGTTCATTTACTCTTTCCTATAACCCAATTTAGTAACTCTTACAATTGTCCCCATTTTACAGATGAGGAAACTGAGGTTCAGAGAAATGAAAAGTAAATTGTCTAAGGTTACAACAATATACCTTTTAGTATCACTTGTTCCAACAAACTGAGGTACAGTGAAGGAAGTGATTTTACCCAAAGTAACATTGAGAGTTTTATCAGAGCAGTGACCAAGTCCTTGGAGTAAATAACCTTGTCCTTGGAAGTGCTATAGTACCTCTATGCACATTAGAGAAAAAGTGATCTCAGACAAGGCTTCCCTTACAAATGTGATTTTCATTTTGATACTCTGATATAAATTATTTACTTCTCCTCATTTACTACTAAGGGGTGAAATAATTATCATTAGCAAGAGTTTATTTAAGAAGTCATGGATGGCCAAGCTGGTTCTTGCTTTTATAGAGGATCAGTGTTGGTCTGCTTGACATCACCATGAACAGCCTATGTAACAACAGTAGACTGTTAGTGATAAGAGTAAAGGTTCTGGCTCAGCGCCTGTGGCTCAAGTGGCTAAGGCGCCAGCCATGTACACCTAAGGTGGCGGGTTCGAATCCAGCCTCGGCCCGCCAAACAACAATGATGGCTGCAACCAAAAAATAGCCAGTGTGGTGGGTGCCTGTGGTCCCAGCTACTTGGGAGGCGGAGGCAGGAGACTGGCTTGAGCCCAGGAGTTGGAGGTTGCTGTGAGCTGAGATGCCACGGCACTCTACCCAGGGGGATAGCTTGAGGCTCCTGTCTCAAAAAAAAAAAAAAAAAGAGTAAAGGTTCTGAAATAATATAGCAGTTTCTTAAAATAGGATTCTTATATGATCCAGATGGTACATACTCATAATTGAAAGCAGGGTCTTTAAAAGATATTTCCATACTCATGTTCGTTGAAGCACTATTCACAATAGGCCAAAGGTAAAAGCAACTCAAGTATCTATCAACAGATGAAGGGATAGACGAAATATGGCATATATACAAGATGGAATAATATTAACCCTTAAAAAGGAAGACAATACACATTAGGACATGGATGCACCTTGAGTATGATATGCTAAGTGGAACAAGCCAGTCACAAAAATACAAGTATTGTATGATTCCACTTACATGAGATACCTAGTGAGTCAAATTCTTAGAAACAGAAAGTAGAATGGTGGTTGCCAAGAGCTGGTGAGAGGGGGAATGAGGAATTGTTTCATGAGTACAGAGTTTCAGTTTGGGAAGATGAAGACCTCTGGAGATGAATAGTAGTGATGGTTGTACGATCACGTGCTTAACAGTACTGAAATGCATAGCTGAAAGTGGTTATTATGATAAATGCTATGGCATTACATATATAGTACATATATATATATATATATATGGCTCTAGACATGGGTGTATGATCTGATCACTTACTAGGTGTGTGACTTAGGGAATAAAGCTTAGCTTTTCTACACCTCTATTTCTTTACCTTTAAATAGGAATGATAATAATACTTCCCTCCTAGGACTTGTGTGAATATTGAATGTGATAATGCATATAATGTACTTCTTATAATACCTAGCACTCACTGTGTGCTTATTAAATGTAAGCTACGATTTCATTGTTTTTAGATAGCAGCAAGAGGGAAAAACTCACTTTTGCATAGATGAGGCTTACATGAAGCCATGGTGCTCATGCACTGTTCAAATTCTACAAACCAGCATAGACTATAGTGCTCCCATCTCACTGGTCATTGCCTCTCCTTTGCTGTGACAGTTCCTGGGCCAAACTGATCGCAGCATGTGAAGGAAGATCACAGGAAAGTAGGAAGACAAAAATGCCAACCTTCCGTGATCAGCACATACTTTACCTCCTGTGTTAATATCACATTGTGCAATCTTGACTGAGAGATTGAAGATGACACAATATGATATTAAGATCATAATTATGCCAGGCAATATGCTATTACCCTGGCAAAGAGAGACCTATTATTTTTTGCAGTATGTCTGTTATTTGAAACACCAATCTGCTAGGATGGTCTTATGTGTATGTGTGTGTTTTAATTTTCTCCTAAGATAGAAACTGTTTCTCGTGAAATTGTTTCTATTGGTTTTGCCTATAGAATTAGAACTAAGTCTACTTAATGGCCGAAATATTCCATTAAATTAGGAAAAAATGATGCTGTCACTGTTTGGCAATAAAACAACTCTATATTTACTTCTTTAGCATATATTTATTAAGTGCCTTCTTATAAGCTATAGGCAGTTTGGCGTTCAGTCTGGTAGGGGAGGATAGGTACGAACATAAGGAAGCACAATATAATATGGATAGCATTACACACCAGAAATACATCCAGTAGCTATGAGAATCATGAGAAAATAGATTGCTTTTTGCCAGAGAGAGAAAGGAAAGCAGGCCCTTGTCTCCAGGGGCTTCAGCTCAGTATCTGATATCAAATGGCATTTGGTATGTATTTGTTGAATACTGAGTTAGAAATTTCATATAAAAGGTGGCATTTGAGCGGGATCTTAAAGGTCAGGTGGGAGTTGAATCTCTGAAGTTGGGAAGGCCCTCTTAAGCTAAAGGACACATATAAGAAAGGGCACATCGGTGAGGAGAGCAAGGGAACAAGGGTCATGGGGTCATTCTTCTCAGAATGAAGACTGAGATGTAACCAAGGGAATCATAGGAGGTAAGCCTTGAAAGTTAAGTTGGAGCTGAATCATAGAGGCCCCTAAATGGTATTCTAAGTCGACTATCTAGCCTTTCCAGTGTGCAGGGGGAAGCCCTTGAAATATTTTGGAGCAGGAAAGTCAGGTGCTTAAAGCTTAGGCTGGGAGAAGAGTAATCTGACAGCAAATGTCCAGAATGAATTAAAGTGAGACTGAATGAAGGGAGACTAGTTGGGGGAGTATAGCAGGTATCCAGGTCAGAGGTAATAAGGGCCAGCAGGGAGGTAGTGGCAGTAGGAATGGAGATTTGGATCAAATTCTAGAGCTATTTAGATGATTGATTGGATGTTGGAGGAAAGGGTGAGGTCAAAGATGATTGCAGGCTTAAACCGATACAAAGGTGGGCCAAAAGATGAAGATGTTATCTTTCAGGAGGAGCAGAGTTCTGTGGGAGGATGCCGAGCTTCCCGTTGGGCAGTTTGTGTTGGAAGGGCTGGAGATAATGAATTTAACTGGTTGACTAAGGCTAGATTTCTCTTGGTTGGATAAACTGCATTAGACCCTGACATTCAGTTTGTATCACTTCGGTGGGATTTGGGTTCTCAGGAATGGATAAACTGCACCTTGTGTTTTCCTTATGGTGCTAGGGGAGAGTGCACTTCACGCTGTATATGGTTTTTTTGGTGTCAGGAACGTACCCTGTAGACCTGGCTATCCTACAGAATCTGATTTCATGGAAATAACTACCCCTTATAGACATAGCCTGAACTGATCACAAATTTTGGCATCATTTAATAGCTGGGAATTAAAATGGAAGCAACGTTGTATTCTCTAAATGTTTTAAACTCAGAGTTCTGTAATTAGTTGGGAATTCAGTGATAGCCCCGTAATCACATGACATCTGTTTCATTACAAACTTGTGACAGCTTCTTTGATTCTAGTGTATTAAATCCCAAAGACTATTCAGGGACCTGCTCTTTACCGGAGGCTAATTTTTAAGTTTAATATTTGTGTTGTACTGGTGAGAATAAAGCAATGTATCTGGGATGCTGAGCCAGGTTTTCCAATGGAAGGTAACAGCAGGAATATAAATGTGTCCTTATTTGTGCCGAGAAAAAACTGGGTGTGCAGTTGGCAGATTGTTCTTTTTTGATTTGCAGGACTGATTTATTTTGTTCATCTGTGTTAGGTGGTTCCTTTACTTCAGTGTGCATCAGAATTTCCTGGGAAGTCTGTTAAATTGCAGATTCTAGGGCTCCACTCCAAGAGTAGATCTGGAGCAGAACTGGAAAATCTGCATTTGAAATAAGCACTGAAAGCAGCCCTAAAGGACATTTTGTATTATCTGAAGTCTTCAAAGTCTTTACCCCCTAAGTCCTTTGACCTTTAAAACTTAAGCTCAAAGAAAGAGAATTTCCTAAGGTAGTAACTCTGCCTGGTGTATTCTCTAGACCAGTGTTTTTCAACCTTTTTATCTCAGGGCACCCTTGAACCTGTAGTTAAATTTCCGTGGCACACTTAAATTAGGCTGATCAAAACAAAAAAGAATCAAAAATAGGATATACTTACTGGGCTTTGGATTTCTTTCAGAAATAATTTAATGATCTTTAAAAATTTTTGCAGCGCACCGGTTGAAAATCACTGCTCTAGAGCAAGGTTCAGAACTTGTAGTCCGTGAGTAGGCTTCAGAAGATTTACGAGGTGTTGAAAGGATATGTAAAAGCGTGTGTCTACCTGTATTTTTCTGAGGAGATAAGCCAAATCCTTTAGAATTTTAAGCAGCTAGGACCCAACTCATGTTAAGAACTGCCTCCCCTGCCTCAATGTATGGCATAAAGAGTCAAAAATATATACTTTTGAGAAGATAAAAATATCTTACTCATCATCTATCTATAGGTTTTACAAGTTTAGGAATATTAGATATAGTATTTCTCAGCCTGGAAGGAAGAGTATGGAAATATTCCACCATTGATGCCAAAAAAAAAAAAAAAAAAAAGCCCATCAGAAAAACCTGTAAGTCAAGTAAAGCTGTAAACTTCGTTAAATGTACAGCAGCATGAAGACATTACCTTGGTAAAGTCTTAGTATCTTGGAAAGGGGCCCTCAGGGGAAAGAATTTATAGAGTTTTAGCCTGGGCTGTGTGATTTTTAAGGCAGGTCTTACAATACAAAGAATGGGTTAGGATTGTGTAGTGTTATGATAAAATAGCTTTGTGTTGGTGAATACAGCCAGATGAGGGTCTTGAAGTGAGTATTGGTTAATTCACAGTATCTTCCGGAGACAAATGATTTCCTAAAGTAAGAAGCTATGTTATTTGTTACTGTAATAATTTTCAGTATTATTTAACATAAAAACAATAAAGTATGTCTGTTCAGATATTTTTAACACATGGAAAAGAAAATATGCCCAGTCCCAGTATTATTTATACAGGGATAAGAAAGTATGCCTGGTCTCAGTATTTTTTAACATAGGGGCAGAAAACTATGTCAATGTTAGTTCTTGGTACCAAGGACTAGTGTTTTCAGTGAATTGCTGGGAGCAAAATTATGGCCCAACTATAATTCAAAACGTACTATCCACTGAAGGCCACCCATCTTCCCAGTCAACCAACTGACATGGCAGGATAGTGTTTGGTCTAAGGTCAACAGAAATATTTCTCTTCCTTCTCCCTCACAAACCTTCACAAACCTTCAGGGGACAAATATCTTCAGATTTTTCCAATAGTCCCCTAAGTCCATCCTTAGAGATGAGGAATGTCTTCCATGTAAAATTAGAATAATGAAGATAGTAATGAATGTTAAGAAACAGTCAGTGAAATTTTGCAGGCAGATCTTACGTAGTGAAGTATCAAGACTTGAGATGTGCAAGGTTACCCCTTGGCCAGTAGGCACTGACTGGTCTTCGTACCAGTCTTAAGAATTGGAGATTAGACTTTCTATCAGTATATTTGCCACTGGGGTAATTTTTATTTTATTTATTTTTTTATTAATTCTTTTGTACATAGATCATAAATACATTTATGTTATGATAGGATTCAATGTGTTGATTATTTGTACAAATTGGAATGCTTACATCCTATTAAACAACATAAGCTTCACCACTTTTACCCAATTACAGGATTAAGACATTTATGCTGTACCCTGATAGATCCAACTTGTACTTGCAGTATGCTCCATAGGTGTGGTCCCCCTCCCAACCCTCCCTCTTCCAACCCACCCCCCCTCCCTTCCCCTCTTCCTCCCCTTCCCTCCATCCTAGGCTATAGTTGTGTTTCATTTTTCATATGCAAGTGTGAGTGATTATAAATTGGTTTCACAGTAGTATTGAGTACATTGGATTTTTTTTCCCCATTCCTGAGATACTTTACTAAGAAGAATATTTTCCAGCTCCATCCTGTGTGTATGTGTAAGAGAGAGATGTGATTATTTATCGTTTTTATTTCAGATTAATATGAGTGTACAAATTGTTAGGTTACATTCTTTTTGTTTGTTAGGTAAAGTCCAAATCCTAGTCGTACCCCTCCATTTTGAGATCTTTATAGATTATATATATTCTCACTTTTGGAGGCCACATGGTACATTATTTCAAATATATTAAAGAACCCCCTTCCCCCCCTTTATATTTTTGCTGCAAATGTTTGAAGTGAATTTTAAAATATAGATTTTAAAATTATTTGCTTATCAGAAACATTTAATTTATAGTTAGGTATAACTTCTTGGTCAACAATTGTGCATACTCAAGAATTATTGCTAAGTAAGAAAGTATAACCTACAATTTCTTCTTCATATAATAAAGTTTTTATAAACGCTAAATGCAAATGGCTAAAATCTAAATATTGTCTTAGTGAATAATTTGACATTCGTTCATTTAGATTTTGATTTTCTTGTGGATTTTCCTAAGCTGACCCCACATATTTCTGACATCACATGTTCTCATAGGCCCATGTAAAGCTTATTATCCCTGAGCAAGGTTCACGTTACCTCACGAATAAAATAGCACCATTTGCCATATAGAAAAGTACCCAGTTTGTATGCATATTCTACCCTACAACAAAGGAACCATGATTAGGTGAATTCTTAATACCAGTGGACATCAGATACAGCAAAATTTTCTGGAACATAATATCAAAGCAAACTCCAACGACACAAAGATGACACAATGGCTTTTTTTTCCCCCTATGCCCACCGGAGTGCTGTGAAGAGTTAGTGTTTCACATGAAGAAAGTGATTTTTTTATCCACATAGCCATAATACGATAGAATAGCCCAGTTGTTATGGCTAAATTAAGAATAAATATAGATACACAAAGAAGAAAATCAGTGTCTAGGCAACATGAACTCCAGTCTGCAAACTACCGAGCATCTATGTCAGGACGACAAAATATTCTTACAAATGCTTGTTTCTAAATTCTAAGTTGTTTTTCTTCTCACAGTAAATAAATCTTGCCAGTGTCTATCAGATATACGATCACACCTTATGACTTCTCTCTTATGACTTGATTGTACAAAAGGCACACTGAATTTTTAATTGCAGACTGAGGTCCTTCAATGTAATCATTTTATTTATTTATTTATTTATTTATTTATTTGGCCAGGGGTGGGTTTGAACCCGCCACCTCTGGCATATGGGGCCGGTGCTCTACTCCTTTGAGCCACAGGCCCCGTCCAATGTAATCATTTATTAATAGGCTGCCTATAACTGCATTAAGAGCTTTGGCCTCAAGAAAAGAAAATTCATTGTAGGATTATATTGGGCCAGTACCCCCAATGGCATAAATAAAAACCAAATAAATATATAAATACCCCAAATGAAATAAAAGCCAAAGGCCACCTCTAATAGCACTGTCCAACAAAAATATAATAAAAACTACTATATATGTAACTTTAAATTTTCTAGTAATTTTTTTTTGCGGGGGGGGGACAAAGTCTCACTATGGGTACCCTTGGTAAAGTGCTGTGGCATCACAGCTTACAGCAACCTCAAACACTTGGGCTCAAGTGATTCTCTTGCCTCAGCCTCCCAAGTAGCTGGGACTACAGGCACCTGCCGCAATACTGGCTTTTTTTTTTTTTTTTTTTTTGTAGCAGTTGGCTATTTGTTTGTAGCAATCAACATTTTTGTTTAGCAGGCCCAGGCTGGGTTCGAACCTGCCAGCTCTGGTGTATGTGGCTGGCGCCCTAGCTGCTGAGCTACAGGTATCAAGCCTAGTAACTATATTTTTTAAAGTAGGAAAAATGGGAAATCAATTTTATTAATTTTTATTTAATCTAGCATACTTAAAATATGAGCATTTCAACATATAATCAATATATGAACCATTAAATATTTTATAATATTTTTTGTATTTAGTATACACTATGGGATGTACATTATACTTTAGCACATCTTAATTCAGACTGCACACATTTTCAGTGTTTAATAGCCATGTGTGGCTAGTTGCTGTCATATTATCCAGTGTGGTCCTATATCATAATTTATGGTTTTTAAACTTGTCCATGCCTCAGGATCACCTGGAAGGCTTGTTATCATACAGATTGCTGGGCCCCACTTCCAGAGTTTCTGAATCGTAAGTCTGGATGGAGCCTGAGAACTTCCATTTCCAACAAGTCTCTCGATGACACTGATGATGCTGAGTGGAGAGTCAAACTTTGAGAACCAGGGCTACGGCTCTTTCAAAATCCAACTTGGGGGCCATTTTACCACTACAATCATGTGAATGATCAAAAACTGACTGTAGGTAGTACGGCTATTGTTAGCGATGGTAGTGGTGTCCTTGCAGTTCATAAAACACTGGAAATTACCATTTACCTGTTGGTTAATGCTGAATAATTACTAATGTGGATGGGTGTCCCTTAGATCTTCATGTCTGTTACTTTGTGAGTGCTTCGTTCCAGGAGGCTGAACAGGGAAGAAACATTTCTTGGCTTGCTTGCTCTTAATGAGTATTCGCAGAGCTGTATTAATACCACATGCGTATGCACGCTCTGATGTGAGGCAGGAAGTAGTCTTTTCAAATTAACACACTGTCGATCAATATCGACAATCCACCCAGTACAGATGCAAGGTTTTAATGGCAATATTTTTATTGTATTTTTCAAAACATTGAACTTTTATTTAAATATTAAGTAAGTGATAGCTCACTGTTTTTGAGCTCAGCGAAAAATAAAAAGGTGGCCCTTTAAGCCATGGCATAAATGTATGAGCAGGTGCTGGCCACCAAATTGTTGATGTTTCTGCTCATCTGTAAATGATGTAGTTCCCTCCTATTCCTACATACTTAAATACTTCGTTTCCTTTGTCTTATTTCTGAACAAAAACATGGTGGAGTTAATATGTGGTCTTTAAACTTCGTTTTTGTCACCAGAGTACAAAAACAGCATCTGAGCCTCCTTTGGCTCCTCCTGTGTCTGAAGAAGAAGATGAAGAAGAGGAAGAAGAAGAAGATGACAATGAGCCCCCACCAGTTATTGCACCAAGGCCAGAGCATACAAAATCCGTAAGTCACAAGTGACTATTTCCAAATGATTCAAAAGATGTGCTTTGGAGCAGTCATAGAGTTAGAATATAGTCAACAGTGAGTACCTAGTAAGCATCCCCCATGTTCCCCAAACTGTAATATAGTATGTGAGCCAGGTTTTGAGGTTGATGTTTGAAGGATACTGGATTAGCACATTAAATAAGCAATGTATAGATAACTGCCACGTTCTAGAACTGCTGGAGAAGTTAAAGATAGGGAAGGAAATCCATGTGAACCAGGTAGGAACAATTGTATATGCAGAAGCACCAAGACCAGAATAAGCAGAGCGTGTATGGGGACCTCAAGAGACTATCTCCTAAGATCTTTCAAGGAGTACTTGAAGCTACTCGGAGTTCTTTTTGAATAGAAAACCACTTGTCTTTAAAAATTCATTGATATGACAGTATTGTGACTCCACGCTTCTTCCTTGGCCTGTTGTTTTAATTGTAGAACTTTCTGATTTTTGCCTTTTAGATCTACACGCGTTCTGTGGTTGAATCCATTGCTTCACCAGCAGCACCAAATAAAGAGGTCACACCACCTTCCGCTGAGAATGCTAATTCCAGTACTTTGTACAGGAACACAGATCGGCAAAGGAAAAAATCCAAGATGACAGATGAGGAGATCTTAGAGAAGCTAAGTGAGTTTTTTTTTGCCATCATTACCTTCTTCATGGAAAGATTTCTCATAAACTATGTAGAATGGGAACTCACCCTTCAGAAGTTTAAATCTGCTTATATGAACTCCAGGCTCCCTGAAGTCACAAGATGAAGAGTCTGGGACTCACTGTACATGCCAGATATGACAGATGGCTCCCTTCCTCCCACCCCTAATTGGCAGAAACTAAATATTTTTACTCAAAAAAGTCAATTAAGGTGAAAAATTGACAAAATGAATAAGTAGTAAATTTATGCCTTCAAAAGGGGTAAAATAGTCTTGTGAAATATTTTATGATTGTATCCCAAGAGCCCCCTACTCAGGGTAGATAAGGTACCTTCAAAGTCAAACATGGTCAGTCAATACTTCTGACCACAAATTATAGAGCCTTGTCCCTTCATTTAGTAGCATTCCTATGTGGAGAGGGAAAAAGAGCTGGCAGGTGCTAGCAGTCTCCTTCTGAAGTTTCATTAATGTGTATGTGCTTGTGCAAACACATCGTCCCAGTCTTCCCACTCACCTTGTAGTTAGAGTTTTATCAAGAAGGTTAAAGAAAAATAGATTCTTTGGTACAAAGAGTCAAAAAGTAGTCTGCAAAGCATATTCATTTAAGTCCTATCACAGAAGCATCTAATGGATCGCTAGATAGGAGCAATCAGTGCCCCTAATTTGGTTACCACCTATTCATGCTTCAGAAAGCCTTCCTCATCTCTCCGAGTCTGAATCAAGGGCCCCTCTTCCTTACCACTTTTATCATAGCAAATGACACACTGTACTAGTCTGTCTCCTTCACTAAACTGTGAACTTCTCAAGGCAGGTACTGTGTCTTTTTGTCCTGTATGTCCACCTCTCAGCAAGTAGCTATTACACAAAGATGCCCAACAAATGCTTTTTGAATGAATGAATAAAAAAAAAGAGCAAGCAACTCTATGCAAGAAACAATGGAAGACATGATACAGCAGTAAGAAACTTACAATTTTCTTTGGAGATAAGATTTAGTGGCTTGATACAACCAGAGAAAGGGAGTGTCTCATTTCCTGCAAATTTTTAATCTAAAAGACCTCAGAAAAGGGAAGCAATTCCAGCTATACGCCACAGGGAGGCTCTGCAGAGGTGGTGGTGGTATGATGCTATTGCCCTCCAGAGGACATTTGGCAAAGTCTGGAGATAGTTTTTATTGTCATGATTTGAAAAGTGCTAATGGCATCTAGTGGAGAGAAGCTGTGTTTGCTTCTAAACATTGAATGTGCAAGACGGTAATGAAGACAGTAAAGTACTATTCAGCTCAAAATGTCAACAGTCCTGAGGTTGAGACATTTTGAGCTAAATGTATTTAAAAAGGCAAAGGTTGGGGTTGCAACTGTCAGTGAGCACTCGGAACTGCAATGGCTGGACTTCAGCTAACTGACTTTACTACACGTGATTAATATGCCTCTAGCACTAACACCAACCATTTGCTGTGATAACGACAGTAACAATTTTCATTTCTTTAGCACCTTCTGTACAGGCCACTTCATGTACATCATCGGGGTTAATTTTCACAATAATTCCTAGAGGTAGAATTTCATATCCTCATTTTACAGATCAGTGAAAGTAAGCTTTCAAAAGCTTAAGTGACCAGGTCATCAAACTAATGGATGGCAGAGCCGGAGTTTGAACTTAGAACGGTTTGCCTTTAAAACTTAGGCTTTTTCCATTACCTACTCTGCTTCTGCGTATCACGACTCTCTGTTTGTGTGAAAAGGAAGGAAGATATGGAAGAAGTGCCTGGATAATAGAAGTTCAATTATTCAGACAATTGCCTTTAATTTGTTATCCTTTATGTTGTATGTGTAGACATGGCCTAGGGATTATATCAGATTTTAAAAAATCTAACAGCTTTGCATTAATAAAAAACGACTGTTATTTAGTATATGTTCCAAATGTCAGTGGATTTATTCTAATGAAAATGCATTTATAGCTTTGTTAAATTAGCTGACAGAGAAACAGGCATTATGTTCCTGGACTGAAATCTGGCTTTGCTTGTAAACTGAAATGGTGCTAAAGCTGTGGCCCTTATGATTTGTCATTTATTCTGCTCTGCCCTAAGCAATGTAGTGAAGAAGAGGGAAGCCAATTTTGATTACATTTTAATTAAGAATTAAGTGGAATTTTTTCCTGTATTAGACTTCATGCACAGGTCTACAATCATTTTCCTTCTTGCCAGGGGGCCACCTGTGACTGCCAACCTTACCTTGGACTTGTGGATCTTAGCCAGGAGAGCCTGTAGGGGAGTGCTTGTCAGGAAGCAGAGTTGAACTGAACTATACTTCAAAGTCTGCAAAGTCAGACTTTCCTGCTCCACCCTCCCCATGTCTGTGCCTGCTCTTTGCCACTTTCCCACTTGTCTTACGCAAGCCATTTAACTCTGAAGATCAGTTTCTAATCTATCAAATGGAGATAAGAATCATGACTACATTTTAGGACTCTGTCTATAAGATGGATCTTAGCGAGCTCAACCTATGTTCAAGAAGACAGATATTGGAGTTAGAAAGACCCATACTTAAGTCACAGACCCATTGCTACCAGCTGTGTTATTTAGGGGCCAGTAATTAACTTTTCTGGGCCTCCATGTCCTCATCTAAAAAGTAGGGATAATAATCATACCAACTTCCTACCATTATGATAATCAAATGAGAATAATATATGTAAGCCCCTCAGCAACAGTACCTGGGGCACATCATAGGTATTCAATAAGTGGTAGCTATTGTTTTATTACATGAGTGTAAAAGTTTCAATAAGTTAATACCATGAGACAAACTTTGGAATAAGTTGTAACTGAGTCTGAGTCATAGACACAGACTAGCTGAGTGTCCTTAGGCAAATCACTTAACCTCTCTGAATGTCAATGAAAAATAGAGACAATAATGGTACCTATGTTATGGGGGTTCTGAGGACTAAGTAAGTTAAAGTATATAAAACTTCTAGCACAACAGAGAGTGATATTATTATTAGGCTATTTTTATAAAATGAGGATGACCTGACTGTATTTTTCAGTATAACGAATGGGGCACGGAGTCTTCTAGTGGGACAGAATGTTTGAAACCAGAAATAATGCCAGATCTTTGGTCCTTATATAGAAATCTTCCAGGACTTTGGACTCAATAGCCCCTTTGGAGCTTGAGGGAGGAGTAGAGGAGCCTGTGCTGTGCTAAGAGGCCAAGGAGGAGAGCAAAGGGAGGCAGGGTGGGAGAGGGATATAGCCAACAACCCACAGCAGGACCCCACAAGCATGAGGAAATGACAGCAGCAGGGGTCCGATTACTCGCAGGTGGGGAGGTGGGCAGCCCGCACCACAGAGCTGCCAGGTTTTTCATCTTCCATGCAGATACTGATTGTGGAGGCCAGATCAAGAGGTCAGTGATGGCTAAAACGAACAGATCATCTCTCAATCTCTTTACCAGCAGAACCAGACAGGCAGCCTAGCTCTGGCTTCTTCACTGTGGTCTGTGGGTTCTGCTGGAATAGGAAGGAATCCATACATTTGTAATGAAAAACTTCAAAAGGTACTGACTGTCAGTAAAATTGTGCAATCCAGGAAATTTGGCCTCAGTCTCTCTTCTCCAGGCCCCACAATCCCGTTTCTCCTCTTGTCCCTCCCCTCTCCCCGCAGTCCTCAATAAAACTTTTTTTTTCCTAAATCACCCTCAGGTAGAGCTGACCTTAATTTAGAGAACTGTTTTGCTTTTTTCCTCAGGAGTCAAAACCTTCTGTATGAAAAAGAGATCATCTTTTTAATGGTGGGAGTTCAGATTAGCTTAATATGTTGGAGAATACATATCTCCACCGAAAGCACATCATGAACCCTATTTTCTTTTTCTTTTTTATCAGGAGTGCCCTAAGAGAGTATTGCATTTTTTTTTTAATTTTTGAACCCTATTTTCAAATATAAGTATTTAGTATTTTCTTAAAACCTTATATTTTAAAATGAATGTTTCTTATTTAGGAAATTGTTCCAGTAGGAATTGATTCTGGTATTCCTATCAGGTTTTTTTTTCTTTTGATTTTGATTTTCTGACGATTCTTTCTTTGTTCCCCTATTGTGTCTCAATCTTTTTTCTTTCCTTTATTGTAATTTATAAGCAATTATAGTGAATTTGATGGAAGAGATCATTTTAAAAGCTTACGTTGTGATTTAGAATTGTAAACAGGCGTCCTGTGCATCAGTAGGTGGCAGCACACGCTCTCCTGTGAAGGGTAATGGGGTGGGGAACGCCATCTTATTTGTGTAGCACTTAAATTCAGAAGCAGAATCTCACCAAAATGGTTGTCTTTTGGTAATACTCATGAAGGGATTTATTTCCAGCTTTCTTTTTTTGCCCCACGTAAATGGGGGGAAAATGGTTGACTAATTTACTACCATAAAGCTCATTAACTGAACCCCAGCAATTTGGAATGGGTCATAATTCAGACAGTGGCCTGGGCTGACACTTATTCGCTTTTGCTCAGTCTATGAAAAAGAGTTTGCTCAGCAACTTTATAGTAAAACCTTTAGAAGACTAAACTAATGGATCAAACTATGGTTACAAGTCACTTTAAAATCATCTCCTTTTTGAAAAGCCCAGGCTCTCTTAAATAAGGGTGGTTCTCAGAGATACAGATATCCAGGGGTCTTCAAACTTTTTAAACAGGGAGCCAGTTCACTGTTCCTCAGACCATTGGAGGGCTGGACTGCGGGCCCGGGACGAGTCGGCTGCTAAGTAGGACAGACAATGACAGCAAAAACACCCGGTGGGCTGGATAAATGTCCTGGGTGGGCCACAGTTTGAGGATGCCTGTGACAATTTAAAAAATAAAATACCAACTCAGAAGTTGCTAAATTGGTGGCATTTGGTAAATACAGCTCAAGTAAAACATACATTCTCCAACTCTTGCCTTAAACTATAGGACCTTTACAAAAGGAAATACCTAAATGTATTTGGATTTAATTAAAAAAAAAAAACATTTACTGAGTATCTGGTGTATTCTAAAAATCATCAATTTTGAATATAATCAGCATGATCATTGTTACTACTTTAATTAATATATTACTATTTGTTATTTTAACAGATAGAAAATATCATCTTTCATGTAAATTGTAGAAATCACATGGGAATATTCTAATATTTTTATGTTGTCAATTCTGCCATCTAATTTTCATTATCAGACAAAGGGAAACCAATTAATTACTCTCTTCTCTCTGTCTTTCCCTCTCTCCCTTTCTCCCTCTTCCCTCCCCCCCCCATCTCTCAGGAAGCATTGTGAGTGTTGGAGACCCAAAGAAAAAATACACAAGATTTGAAAAAATCGGTCAAGGGTAAGTGATTATTATTTAAAATAACAAAAGATGAGCAGCAGCAGCATACATTTAAAATTCGGTAACAGCTTGGGTTTCTGATAAATCATATTTCTCATTTCCTGGATTATATTTGTATTTTGCATTCTCCACACTGGCCTTTCCAGCTGGCAGGCTGACCGTTCATTAACCTAGGAACACATCCTGCCGGAATCTTCATTATTGTTGGGCTGACAGTGAATTCTGGAGGGACATTTTGATCCCGTGTAGTTACAAGCTTCAAACTGGTTTTTCCAGGAAAATCACCAGGGTTATGGAAACTTGTAGCTTGTATGAAAACTCCCTTTATGCCTATTCCTCCGACAGGTGTGTGGACGGTCTGGTTAAAACCCTGTTTCGTTGTCAAACTGGAAAAGGACAAAATGAGGGATTTGAGGAAAGTTGCTCTGGAATGATTTTAGAGTTGGTTATTTAAGTACAGGGGAAACAGATAAATAATCTCTGCATGAAAAAGAGCACATTATTTACACCTCATGCGCTTGTTAAAAATAGAGATTCCCAGGGCCCACTACCAGAAAAGTCTAGAGTGGTGTCCAGGAATCTGAACTTTACAAAAGTTCCTCAGATAATTCTGATCATCAGTTAAGACCCGGGAACCACGGCAGTAGATTGTTCAGTAATGCTAAAAGCAGGAGTCACAGTTCTGCAAGTCATCTACAATTAAGCGTGTCTCTCAGGTCTCAGTGTGAAACTAAGCATGAAGGGCTGAGCGAACGACGGTTTTCGAGCCATGAAAAGTTTTGTTTAAGGAGAAATGAAGTTGAAGCATTCTTAAGGGGCATCCTTAAATGGGGAATGAGACACATATTCGTGTGCACCACCTACTGTATGTTAGAAACTAAGGTGGCACCCCAGAAATCTGGCTGAAGCAAGGGACTTGGCAGAAAGGGATACAACTAATATGCTGCAAAATTTTGCTAGCCTATCAGCTATTAGAGTCGAATGATTGCAACTTGAGGAAATATGGGATTTCTTTAAGCCCCTCATTGCTTTTCAAAGATTCTTGGGTTCAAAAAGGTATACAGGGTGGCATTTGTGGCTCTGTTGAGTAGGGCACTGGCCCCATATTCCGAGGGTGGCGGGTTTGAACCCCATCCCCGTCAAACTGCAACAAAAAAATAGCCGGGTGTTGTGGCGGGCGCCTGTAGTCCCAGCTACTCAAGAGGCTGAGGCAAGAGAATCACCTAAGCTCAGGAGTTGGAGGTTGCTGTGAGCTGTGATGCCACAGTACTCTAGTGAGGGCAATAAAATGAGACTCTGTCTCTTAAGGAAAAAAAAAGGTATACAGTAGAACCTCCATAGTTGACCACTTCCCTACATTCACCACATCCTTAAGTTGACCTAATTTTCATAGAGCAGACGTTCGCCACACGTACATGTCAGTATAGTTGGCCTAGTTCCTTGTGTTGATGTCTCTGTATGTTGACCAGCTTGTTATAATCCCTTGGGTGGTCAACTTACAGAGTTTCTGTATATATAAGCTTGGTTATTTCTCATGATTTTTATATTGCTTTGTTTTTCGCACTAGCTGGTGTATAAAAGTTTCGTGTAAAATTGCCAGTGTATCTTAAGAAATAAAGAAAAACATTAATTAGACATTTGAGACATTTGAACTAGAAGGTAAGAGGAGTACTTGTAGGGATTGTGCCTGATGGGAGTCAAGGTGAGAAGACTGAGAGGGAGACAAAAACTCATGAAGAAATCCATAGCCAAGTTTATTCTATCAGTGGAAACTATAATGGCATTGCATTTGACCTTTCCAAGAGGCTACAATATATAATTATTAGTGCTTTTGTTTCTTTCTTTGTTATTTAATATCACTGTCATTCTTATTTGCTCCCTAAAATGAAAAGTTTCATGTTTTCTAAGGTCTTCCTATCACTGAAGGATCAAATAATATTTCTGCCCATTGTTCTAGAACAATGCTGTCCAATAGGACTTCCATGATGATGGAGGTGTTTTATGTCTGTTCTGTCTAATATGGTAACCACTGGCCACATGTGGCTATGGGGCACTTGAAATGTGGCTAATGCAAATGAGAAACTGACTTCATTTGAATTAATTTATTTGTATAGCAGACATTTCTTGAGTGCCACCTATGTGCCAGACATTATGCTAAGTAATGGAGAAAAGGATAGATGATGGTGATGTGGGCCCTTGAGGAAATTGTAGCTACAATAATAACTGCTTGACAGAGGGCTACATAGGGTGCAAAAAGAACACTGAGGCAAGCCCGATTCCTTTACCAACGTGCAGAGCAGGGCTGGCTTGTAGAGTCATTATCTCGCACCTGGAGTTTTTCTTTTTAATCTCTGGTGGATTGGTTGTTTTGCTTCAGTAAGAAAGCTGTACCTTCGTAAATCCACATGCAAACCTCAACTCACCTTCTTTCTGCCCAAAAGGTAAATACCAGCAGGCAGTTTGCAAAAAGAAAATATTATATACTGTGTGGCTTGGAAAACAAAAGTTGGCTTTTAGATTTTATTTTAATCTGGTTAGGTCTCCAGCAGAGCTAAGAATAAGAAGGGATGTACAATCCGTTTAGGAGTAGCACTCCAGATCTTTGTTATCTAATATGGTGGCCACTGGCCACATTTGGGTTTTGAGAATGTGCAATGTGGCTAGTCTAAATTGAGATGTAAGCATAAAATGACACCTGATTTCAAAAACTTAAAATAAAAAAAGAATTAATATAAGGTATCTCATTAATAAATTTTATATAGATTGTATTTTAAGATGATAGTATTTTACATACATCGAGTTAAAGAAAATATATTATTAACACTAATTTCACCTTTTTTAAAACTTTTAAAAGGTAGCTCAAAAAAAATTAAAGTACAGCTCATATTATATTTCTAATGGGAAGCATGGCTGTAGTTTTAGGTTTCAATGGTAGCTATCAGTTTATTAATTCATAAAGTTTTTTTTTTTTCCGGAGCTGTTTTTGGGGGTAGAAGTGGAAAATGTTTTGTTTTGATTATCCATTCCCACTAAAAACCCAAATGAGCCAAAAATAACATTGAACTTAAAAGGGGAAAAACAGTAAAAGATGGTTTCAAATATCTCCCAGATACCAGGTAATGAATGAAGCAGGAATAATTTCTGCAAGAACAAAGATCAGGCCACTGAGCAACTTTGTGTACCAGACAGACATTTCCCCTCTTGCTTATTATTTATGCCTCTGACTTTTAAAGATGAAAAGGGAAGTTCTTTATTTCTGAATACCTTTATGAAGTCTTTATAGTCTAAAATAAAAAAAAAATCAAAGGAGCAATCCTGCTTGCCACTACAGGGAGGTCTATTATAAATTAACAAGTTCATCATTTTAAAGGATGAAACCAGCAGATCATTCACTCCTAGGCCAAACTCAACTTTTTAATAAGTCATCAGAGGGTAGGGAGTCTGTTTCAATTCCTCCTTTTGTGTCCTTTCTGGACTAGCACGGTGGTTTTTGCACTTAGTAGGTATTCAAAGGGAATTTTGTACATTTATAGTCAACAGCCTGGTTCACTTTGGCCAGATTCAAAGAACTCTACGGCGCTTCCCCTGTCTGCCATCCCCATCTCTCTGGGTCTGTTTTGGCCTCAATAAATATTTGTTGAACTATAGAAAATGTTTGTCTTTCTAGCTGTCCCTTTCTTCTGTCCTCTGTCCTTCATTTGTATACTTGTATATGTATTTCTCTTGCTCTTTCTGTCTCTGTCTCTGTCTCTCCCTCCATTTCCCATCGTTGTCATTACAACATCTGATTCCTTATCCTTTGGGGTATTGGTGGGTGCAGCACGTCCATCTGTTTCTTGCATGTTAGCTTTACCTTCTGTTATTTTCACCCGCACTCCAACCCAAATGGTCCTCATGTAAAATAAGGACTTTTTTAAAAATAAAATTAATATGTATTTGCAAATTAGCTGTGAAGCTCTATTAAAGTGATGTAGATCTATTTACTCTGATTTTATCATTTACTTACTTATTTTTTTTTTTTTGGTCTTAGTAGATTGTTTGCTGTCTGTTCTTAATTTTTAAAGTAAATGAGCAAAATAGTCATGTCTTTCTCTCTAGGCCAAAAAACATCCTGCTTACATTACTTATATAGCTCTCAACTGATTTTTTTCCCTTGAATTACTGGCCTAAGTTAGACAAACAAATCTATCTCTACTTTCAGTAATTAAAGTTTTTCTTTTAGTGGTTTTCTTTACCTATTGTTTTGCTGAGATTGAAAATTATGTCAGTAATCATTCGGTGATAGAAATAATCAGCCCCAGTATTCCATTTTCAGCTCCAGGGAGCACAACAGCTCACACTTGGGAGCTGATGTGAGAAGAACTTCTCCATTAATCACCCTCAGTTACTTGGAAAACTAAATTTTTCCAGTATGGGTTTCTGCTATCCTAGCACTCCGGCCTGGGGCCAGAGAACTGGGCTCTATTTTCCATAAATCAAGTTCAGAATCGCTTGTCTAATCATCTGAGGCCATAGCTGTGAGTTGACATTATTTCACAAGGTTTGCTATGAAAAGGGTTCTATAACTGGCTACCAAATCCTGCCATTTGGAGTAAATGTATGCAAAGTTTGAAAAAAGCGAGGAAAGAAAGAGAAAAGATCAGGTGTTTGAAAATGATTAACTCAACCGCATGAATTTGTCAGAAATATATGCAGTGGAGATTTTAGAATTTTCACTTACTGGAGTAGTTATGTAAAAGAAGTTTGTTCAATAAATAGGGTAGGGTGAAACAACAAAATCAAATATTTATTTTCAGTCAACAGCTATCATTGGCAAGCATGTATAATTCCTGAATAAGTGGTAGCTATGTAACGGCTGAATTTACAAACATTGGCAGCTGTCCTCACAATTTTGCGTTAATATATTTGAATTCATGTTAAGATATTTCCTTAAATGAGAATGCCCTGAAAAAATAGACCCCTCTTCTCTCCTAGGTTCATACTGTCTTTGGTTGTCAATATTACAGCAGAAAAATATTTTTGAGGAAGTGGCCCGGAGGAGATGGGCTGGATCTAGTTGAACAAATATCTTTTAAATTCAGTGAACTTCTGTTTGCATGCCTTCTATGTGTAATACAGAATCATAGTTAAGAATCAGGTTCTGGGAGTTCACAGTGATGTCTGTGCTTGTTGGCCTCCTGAAGATCTGACGGGGAGAAAAAGGGAGTCGTATCAGGAAATAAGCAGGGTGCCTGTTCCCATGCACGTGTCTTTTCCCTATACAAGGAGGACATAAAGTTCGTGTGCAATTTAAATAGTAAACTAATGAACTTTATGTCCACCCTGTATTTTATTTACACATTCTTCTGCACTGTCATCTCCTTCATGAATCCTTCTTTGGATGCCCTTGCCCTAATTGGCCTTTTCTGTCTTCTGTTTTGTCTGAATCCTACATATGGTATTAGTACCACCACTTATATCTTAGCTTGTCTAGACGTATAAAATTGCTTTGAAGACTGCAGAGGAATAAAGAGAGAATTTGTGGAAAACTTGAAGAAAAGGAAATAGCCAAGATTCTGAACTCAGAAGGCTATGGGAAAATTGTTTAATTATCCTTTTTCTCATCCATACTAAACAGAATGCCCATACCTATTAACATTGTGAAAAAATTAATAAGAGAAGGCATTTGAAGTATTTAGCATAACATATGGCACACAATTAAGTATTCAGTAAACGCTAGTTATTATTAGGGGTGAACAACACACCCATGTGGTGTTATTAGATAGAGCAGAATATGGTAAGTATTGCAATGCAATTACAAAGAGCTAAGGGGACAGAGAGTGGGAACAAATGATTGACAGCCAGGCAGGGAGTATGATGGAGTCTCAGAAGAGGATACATTTGAGTAGTGACTTGCAGGAATGTAGGGATTTAACAACTGGGGATTATGGGAAGTTTCATTTGAAGGAAACCCAAGTGAATACTCAGTTCAGGCTGTTAAGTTTCATTCGCTTTGGTATCCCTAAGGTCTACAAAACACACACACATATGTGCTTGAATATAAGGTAACACAAACAATGATTTTTTTTTTTAGACAGTCTTACTTCATAGCCCTCAGTAGAGTGCCATAGCATCACAGCTCACAGGAATGTCAAACTCTTGGGCTCAAGTGATCCCGTTTGCCTCAGCTTCCCAAGTAGCTGCGACTACAGATGCCTACCACAACGCCAGGCTATTTTTAGAGACGAGGTCTCGCTCTGACTCAGGCTGGTCTCAAATCTGTGAGCTCAGACAATCCACCCGCCTCGACCTCCCAAGTGCTGGGATTACAGGTGTGAGCCACCACAAAAAAAAATTTTTTAAACAGTTTTTGACTTACCTAAATACATAAACTGTCAGATACAAAAATAAATGATTGAATATCTACTTGGGATTGTTAATTTACTCTCATTTGCATATTTAAACCACATAGTGTATAGAATACTCATTTGGAGATATTTTTCTAGTCTCATCGCATGATCACAATAATTCAAAATCTTCCTATGCATCTTTAACATCATTATTTTTTGTAATCAGTAGAGCTCCTTTTTGAGTCTTCCAGCATTTATCCAAATATACTATTTGATTCCTATCTAATATCTTTGAGATTTTGAATCCACATATGATTTTGTCCCTCCATATTTTATTCCTAGACACAATTCCCCATTTATATAACATGAAGATGATTGTTTTCTGAGTTTGTCCTGTTTGTATGTATTTAGATTTTTGCAACACATATCTATTATCTACTATATCGCTTTGTTAATTTCTATTACAAATTTCCAAACTTATACAAAAGTAGGGAGAATAGTACAAGAACCCCCATATTCTTATGTGGATTCAACATTCATCAAAAAGTTTTAATAAAATCCCAATGTCATTATAACAATCTACAAAAATCAATATTTGCTTGATAACACCCAACTCAGCATCTCTAGTTCTCTCAAAAAATGCTATTTTTGTAGATGATTTGTCCAAGTCAACAGCCAGAGAAAATCCATCCATTGCATTTATTGTGTCTCCTTAGTCTATGTACTCCAAAGTAGTCTTCTTTTGTTTCTACTACTATTGACTTATTGAAGAAACTGGTCATTGTCTTGTAGAATGTACCACTTTCTGGATTTATCATTCAGTGTCATTTAACTTTCTCTTCTAGCGCATATATTTCCTATAAATAGAAGTTAGCTTTAGGGGTAAAATTAGATTCAGGTTTACATTTTGCAAGATTTCTTCTAGGTGGTAATATGTGTTTCTTTTCTTTTTTTTTTTTTTTTTGCTGGGGCTGGGTTTGAACCCACCACCACCTCCGGCATAAGGGGCCAGGGCCCTACTCCTTTGACCCACAGGCACCGCCGGGTAATATGTGTTTCTATTACACGTCATGTTAGGATGCACACATGCAGAGTCTGCTTGTCCCTTATTGTAGTTATGAGTGATTGATCATAAGTTTCAGTGGGTGGCTGTCCTCTCCTATGTAAAGTTCTTTACTAGCTTTTCATCCAGTGGTTTCATCTATTGATTATTAAATATTTCATTGGGACTTGTAAAATGGTTATTTTGTAACTTTATCATTACTTCTGTACTTATTAGCTAGAAAAATTTTATTGAAAAGAACTTTACCACATCAGCTAGGACTCTTTGGTTATCCTAAAATATAGTCATATAAAGAAGTCAAAATAAATAATAAATTCTTAATTTTTTTCTTTTTCTTTCTTTT
>NW_003852662.1:493125-501690 GCF_000181295.1 Otolemur garnettii | reverse complement strand
GCTGGGGATTCGAACCCACCACCTTAGGTGTATGTGGCCGGCGCCCTAGCCGCTTGAGCCACAGGTGCCAAGCCTAAGTGGGGGACCTTTAACAAATATCTTTATCAGCTCTTTGTGTTTTTAATTTGTTTCATTCAGTTGCATTCGTTGTTATTTTTAATGATTAAACTGTTATTTTTAATGATTAAACTGTCCCGTGGGCTAATGAGAGCACCTTTTACTGCATTCGTTTTGAAAGAGATCTTTTAAAAGCTTATTTATGACATCTAACACTTGCAGTTACGAGGTCAGACCTTCAGAAATAATTTATTTGCATTCCTTCTTTCTAATTCTAACAGACACTCTCTGAGCAACCAAAACTATCATTTATTGAGACTATTTCAACTTAATGTGTCTTTTCCAAACTGTACTTTGTGGATTAAAAAAATGAACGAATATGGAGAAGTACCACATTACATAAGAGATTGTGTGCAAATGTGAATATATTACTACTCCCTTTTATTCAGGGGAAATTTGAGAGAAAATAACCTTTATTTTCTCCTTGGACATATATGGCCCATTTCTGTCTGTGTGCTTCTAATTATGTTTGCTGTGGATACATTTTTAATACAAGTAGTTACACACTAGATCTTTTTTCTGTTATATGAGCCCGTGTTTTGAGATTATTCCCGTATCCGTACTTTATTCTTTTTAACAGATCCAAAGTGTTTTATTGTTTGAAAGTACCGAAACTTCCTTACCCAGGCCCCTGCTGGTGGGTATTTATTTGTTTCTGATATCTTGCTATTATAAACAAAGGTTCCATGAAGATCTTCGCAAATAAACCATTTATAACTCTGTAAATTTATCATTAGTATAAATTCCTAAAAGCACAATTGTTATGTGAACGCTTACATGCATTTCTAATTCTGAAGTTGCCCTCCACTCAGATTGTTCTCTTTAACGCACCGTCAGCAATATGTCAGAGTGCCCATTTGCCCACATGCTTGCCAGCCTGTGTCTTTGGGATTATGGTAGTATACTAAAAACCCATCCCCACACTGATATTTCAAAGAGAACATGTATAAGAAAGAAATTTCAGCCAGAAAGTATGTGGCAAAACAAAAGGCTATTCTGAGCAATCCACCGGCCAATGTGGCACATCCGAGTAATACCAAAGTATCCTTGTTCTAGGTCATATTTCTATGTAGATTAGATCACCCATGTTTGATGGAAAGTGACAGTGAGAACATGTCTTGAAATCATTTTCCTCTTAGGCAGAAAGATATACATCTGGCAAAGGGATTTTGTCTGACACCTGAATCTCTGCCAACCATATCATCACATAGGATGATAATAGGATCAATTCATCGATAACTGAAAACAAACTTTACTAGTGGCTGATGTGGTATCAAGCCCTCAGTCCCTATCTCCCCAAATTACTTTTAGTTTTAAGGCTTCAGAAAGTAATGTTAGGTATTACTCAGACTTATCTCCACTAGTCATGGAGGAGCCCCTTCTTACTCTAAGATGCAGTTCTCAACCTGTGGGTCACGACCCACAGGAACTGTATAGTAAAGGGCCACGGCATTGGGAAGGTTGAGAACCACTGCTCTGAGATGAAGTGCCCTATTGAAGATGAATAGTTTTGAAACTTGTTTCTTAAAGGACTTGATGAATAGTAGCTTGGTTTTAGAGGGCCTGAGAATAAAACCTGTGACTTTTTTGTTGTTGTTGCTCAATGTACTATAGGCAGAGAGGTATCCAATGTACTGATAGAAACAGATTCTTTGGGTAGGACCACCCACCCTAAAAGTATTTGCTTCCTCTAAATCTATTTTGGACCTCACAAGGTAGAACACTGCTAGGAATCATTAAATAGTTGCAGTATGAGCTCTATAAAAGGCTTCGTGAAATGTAGAAGATTGGAAATACATTAGCATTTGTGAGAAGAATAATATTTACAGAGCAACGGAAGATGCTCTTTGTTCTACTTAATGATGTTAAATGCACTGTGTTATGTGCTATCCCCTGTAAAGAAAGGTAATGTCTCTCAACCAAACACCATTAACAGAGTTTGCACATTAAGTTGTTTTTTCCAGCCATAGTAATGAGCTTGCATAAAGCCACCTGGCCCCCTTTCCTGTCAAGGTTCTCTTGAAACCATTGGCACAAACTGTGAAGCAGCTGCTTAGCCTGAATGTTGGAGTGAGTAGCCAAGAGTTATCTGGCCTTTCCAAGGATTAAGCCCTGTAACTGGCCTGGTTATCACTATTATAACCCACTGAGATCTCTGACCCCACACCCATAATGTGTTACAGCTCTATTAAAATTAGCTGACCATGAATACTCAGGGGAAAGTCACGCCCTGGCTAAAGTACAGAAAATTCCCTGTTCCGATTTATAATCTTAGTAATCAAAGGGTATACCATCTGACCCAGGAGGTAATGAGATAATATGATTTTTACATATTTTTTAAATTTACAGATGGCATTTCTAGAAGTAAGTTACCTAAAAGAAAACACTCTGAAACCCTCTCTTTGGAAAAGTTATTCCATGAAACTATAACACAATTCCTGAGCCCTAAAGGACATCTATCTGAACAAAACAAGTAACTATGGTAGTATCAAAGAAACCCATGTATTTTTATGTTGTGTATATTAATATGGTGAGACAATTTCCAAGTAGAACTTTCCTAAATACTTATCAGAAGTTAAAGTCCATTGCTAAAAATTAGCTCCAGCCTCAGCCCACTCTCCACCACACGACCAATATTAACTGAGAAGGAAAAGAAAAGAACCACCTCTGTGTGGTTATGCCAAAGAAATCAAATACACCATGTCCTGGGACAAACTAAATGGCTTGAGGACTAAGGGAACAGAAAATTAGAGGCAAGATAAATATTTTGGGGAAGGCAGCTTAGCATAACAGACAACAAAAGTGAGCTTTGGGAAGTACCACACTTCTACTTTGGAAAATAGCTACCAATCTATAGAAAAAACGTGAAATGGTAATTAAAAGCATGGACTCAAACTGATGCATTTTTATAAAGCTCAGCTTCTGGCTCGGCGCCTGTGGCTCAAGTGGCTACGGCGCCAGCCACGTACACCTAAGGTGGCGGATTCAAATCTAGCCTGGGCCCGCCAAACAGCAATGATGACTGCAACCAAAAAAAATAGCCATGCGTAGTGGCAGGCACCTATGGCCCCAGCTACTTGGGAGGCAGAGGCAGGAGCCTCACTTTAGCCCAGGAGTTGGAGATTGCTGTGAGCTGTGATGCCACAGTACTCTACCCAGGGGGACAGCTTGAAGCTCTGTCTCAAAAAAAAAAAAAGCTCAGCTTATAACTGTATAACCTTGGACATGCTATTTATCATTTCTCAGTTTCAGTTTCTTCATTTGTACCAAGAAGATAATAGAACTTAGCACTTACCCCATAGGACTGTATAGGGTTAGCATGGAATGGGATCACTCATTTATAGAGAGCTCCCAGAGTAAGGCTCAATAAATGAACTAGCCTTTTCTAGCAGCATCAGAAGTAGGAGTTGATGTAAAAAATAAACATCCTTAATGGGGATTAAATTCCTGACTGTTACCTTATTAGCACCAGATTTATACATGGATACCCTAAAATGGTAACTTTGCTTCTCCTTTTTTTTTTTTTTTTTTTTTTTTTGAGACGGAGCCTCAAGCTATCCCCCTGGGTCGAGTGCCATGACATCACAGCTCATAGCAACCTCCAACTCTTGGTCTCAAGTGATTCTTTTGCCTCAGTCTCCCAAGTAGCTGGGACTACAGGCGCCCGCCACAATGCTCGGCCATTTTTTGGTTGCAGCCATCATTGTTGTTTGGCGGGCCCGGGCTGGGGATTCGGGCCCGGGCTGGGGATTAGAACCTGCCACCTTAGGTGTATGTGGCTGGCGCCTTAGCGGCTTGAGCCACAGGCGCTGAGCCGGCATTGCTTCTCCTAATGCCTTCCTGACTCTTACTCCAACTAGGCTCACCTTGGAGCTTGGTGAGCCCTCTAGTCCTCTTGCCCTTTTCTTTTTTCTCTATGAGCATCTTCCTAGCCTCACTTCCTTCCCCTTCTTTTGCTCTCATCTTTTTCCATGATGAAATCAAACTAATTTATCTAAATTATTAGATCTACCATGTCGCTACTTTGGCAGCTACTCACGATCATGGCTTGACCTTGGCTCTTGGTGGGAAACATCAAAACATGATGAAAATTGCTGATAATTAAACTGACTTGTCTTCTGAGGAAAAGGAAGAAATAGTGGATTGTTTGTTCTTTCTAGATCTTCTGGGCTAGATGCCAATGTTTTCATTTGAGTATTAACTGCTCAACCATGTCAGAGAGAAACCACAGGAATCCAGCAGTACTCATCACGTTCTAATGGATGATGAGTCCTAATGGTTGAGTGTTCTGTTGGTTTAGTGTTCCTTGACTATAGTGTAGGTTAACTGAAGGATCTCCCACTTCAGAATTTTGATACCATTGCTACTTACTTGTGTCATCTTGGGCATATACTTCCTGCACTGTGGACTTCAGATTTCTCATCTATAATAAGATGGTTAAACTGGATGATCTCTATTTTCTTTTGAGTCCTGATAATGTGTGATACCTTTGTAACATTCGAGAGATTGAGATTTGGAATAAATGAAACTCCCATTGTAAACAAATATTCTCCCTATAGCAATCTGGCTTCAGGGTAACTGGAATGGAAGGATAAAAGGGATCAATAATTAAATGGTTAGCATAAAAATCAAATTGACAGTGTTAGCCATTTTAGAACATGGGCCCCAATATGCAAGAAAATTAGGAGTCGCAACCCCATTCTTTGTTAATTTGGATTCTTCTTTGATTATGTCCTAAGATGCTGCATCATATTGATTTCTTTTTATCAAAACGTCTTAAAGTTTTATTTTGAAAAAATATGCATTGAGATAGTTCAGTAAAGCCTAGGCTGTTGCAAAACTCATCTTTTGGAAATCAGTGTAACATACGGTTGGCTCGGAGATTCTTTGGGAGTATACAGCACTTACTTCAATTATTGCCAGGGGAGTGCTTCCCAACTTTACCCCATCAATTATTTGTCTTTGTAAACTGCAGGTTATAAATAATTTTGACTATTAAACCACATTGATTAAGTAAAAGTTTCATTTCTTGCACTTTTTGTGTATGAGCGTTATACCTTAGTATTATTTCTTACTGCAATTTTTTTAAATTTTCAAAATATTAAGGGGGTGCAAATGTTTTTGTTACATGGATACCTTGCATAATCCTTAAGTCGGGGCTTTGGGCATGTCTTTCATCAGAGTACTGTTCATTGTACCCAGTATATAGGATTTTATCCCACACCTCCCCTCCCACCCTCCCCCTTCTTGGTTTTCAGTGTCCTTTATATCTCTTTGTGCCTGTGTGTATCATTTACCCCCCACTTGTTAATGAGACCGTACAGCATTTGGTTTTCCATTCCTCAGATACTTTGCATAGAATAATGACCTCCAGTTTCATCCAAGTTGGGGCAAATGATGTTTTTCATTCCTTTTTATGGCTCAGTAGTACTCCATGGTGTGTGTATACATATGTATATATATATATATATACACACACGTACGCATACATAACGCACACACATCACATTTCCACATTTTCTTATCCATTGATGAGCCATTAGGTGGGTGGTCATCTTTGCAGTTGTGAATTGTGCTGTGATAAATATTCAAGTGTCTTTTTTTATAAAATGATTTTTCTTTTGGGTAGATACTAGTGTGAATGATAGGTCTACATTTATTTCTTTGAGGAATCTCCATTCTGTTTTCCATAGAAGCTATACTAATTTGCAGTCCTACCAGCACTGAATAAGTGTATCTCTCTCTCTGCAGCCACACCAGTATTTGTTTTTTGACTTTTTGATAATGGCCATTCTCTTATGGGTAAGGTGGGATCTCATTGTAGTTATAATTTGCATTTCTCTGATGATTAGTGATGTTGATCATTTTATCATATGTTTGTAGGCTATCTTTCTCTTTTGAAAAACCTCTCTTCATGTCTTGTGCCCATTTTTTGATGGGGTTATTTGTTTTGTTTTGTTTTTTCTTTCTGATTTGTTTGAGTTCTTTGTTGATTCCAGAGATTAGTCCTCTTGTCAAATGCATAGTTTGCAAATATTTTCTCCCATTCTGTAGGTTGTCTATCCTGTACAGAAACTTTATAATTTAAGTCCCATTTATGTAGTTTTGTTGTTGTTGTATGTGTCATAAACTCTTTACTTAGGCCAATGTCTAGAAGAGCTAAGTTTTCTTCTAGAATTTTTATGGTTTCATGCCTTACATTTAAGTCTCTTATCCACATTGAATTAATTTTGGTATGTGGTGAGAACTAGGGATCCTGTTTCATTCTTCTGTATGTGGTCATCCAATTTTCCCAGCAAGATTTTTTGAATAGAGCTTCCTTTCCCCAGTGTACATTGTTGTCTACTGTGTTGAAGATCATTTGATCATTAACTATGTGATTTTATTTGTGGGTTCTCTATTTTGTTCCACTGATCTATGTCTCTACGTTTATACCAGTACCATGCTGTTTTGGTCACTATAGCCTCATGGTATAAATTGAAGTCAGATAACGTGATGCCTCCAGATTTGTCCATTTTGCTTTGGATTCCTATGGCTTTGGGGGGTCTTTTTGGGTTTCAAATGAAGCTTAACATTATTTTTCTAGGTCTGTAAAATGTTGGTATTTTGATGTGAATTGCATTAAATCTGTACATCACTTTGGACTGTGTGGACATTTTAACAATGATAATTCTGCCAATCCATGAGCAAGGGATGTGTTTACATTTGTTTGTGTCATCTGTGATTTCTTTCATTAGTGTTTTGTAGTCCTCCTTGTAGAGGTCTTTTACTGCCTTGGTTAAGTATATTCTCAGGTATTTTATGTTCTTTGTAGCTATTGTGAATGGTAGTGAGTCATTGATTTGCATCTCAGCTTGACCGTTACTAGTATATAGAAATGCTACTGATTTGTGTGCGTTAATTTTGTAAACTGAGACTTTGCTGAATTTATCAATTCCAGGAGACTTTTGGTAGAGTCTTTAGGATTTTCTAGATAAAAGATCATATTACTAATGAATAGGACAGTTTGACCTCCTCTTTCCCAATTTGGATGCCCTTTATTTCTTTCTCTTGCATGATTGCCCTGCTAGGACTTCTAGTACTATATTGAATTGAAGTGGTGACATTGGGCAGCCTTGTCTCATTCCAGTTCTTAGGGGGAATGCTTTCAAATTTTCTCCATTCGGTATGATGTTGGCTGTGGGTTTTTCATATGTGGCTTTGATAATGTGGAGATATATTCCTTCTGTACCTAGTTTGTTGGAGGTTTTTATCATGAAAGTGTGCCTGATTTTGTCTAATGCTTTTTCTCATATGGCCTTTGTTTTTGCTCTATTAATATTTTTATGGTGAATCATGTTTATTGATTTGTTGAACTATCCCTGCATCCCTGGGATGAACACCTGATCGTAGTAAATTTTCTTTTCAGTGTGTTGTTGAATTCAGTTTGCTAGTATTTTGTTGACAATGTTTGAGTCTATTCAAAAGGGATATTGGTCTGTAGTTTTCTTTTTTTTCTAATGTTCCTTCCCTGGCTTTTGTCTCAAAGTGACATTGGCTTCAAAGGATGAATTAAAAAGGATTTCCTCCTTCTCAGTGTTATGGAATAATTGCTTTAAAATAGGCACCAGTCCCTCTCCCCATGCCTATGGTTCATCTTATAAGGGTACATGTGAATCTTTCTAAATGTAGAATATAAATGTCTTAATACAATAATTAAGAAAATGACATGAAGGCTATGTTTAACAGTTTGATGAAAATATTTCAAATTGTATATAAAAACAGCACACTGTGCCCCATGACAGCATTAATGTACACAGCTATGATTTAATAAAAAAAATAATAAAATAGGTACTGGTTCTTATTTGTAGTGGTAGAATTTTGCTGTGAAACCGTCTTGTTGGAGATTTTTTTTTGTGGGGAGATTTTTTATTACTGCTTCAGGCTTACTTCTTATTATTAGTTTGTTGAGGATTTCTATTTCTTCCTGATTCAAGCTTGGGAGGTTTTGTGTTTCCAGGAATTTATCCATTTCCTTTAGGTTTTCTAGTTTGTTTGTGTAGAGATTTTTGTAGTTATTCATAGGTAATATTTTGTATTTCCATGGTATTAATTGTAATGCCTTCTTTTTCATTTCTGTGGGCATTTATTTGAATCCTTTCTTTTCTATAATCTGGCTAGTGGTCTATAGATTTTCTTTATCATTTCAATGAGCCAATTTTTTCTTACATTGATCTTTTGTATTGCTTTTTTGGTTTCCATTTCGTTTAATTCTGCTCGGAGCTTTGTTATTTCTTTTTATCTTTTGGCTTGGAGTTTTGTTCTTTTTCTAGTTTGTTGAGTTGTGAAATTAGGTTGTAAATTTGTGATTTTTCTGTCTTTTTGATGGAGGCATTTAGGGCTGTGAGTTTTCCCCTTTAGGACTGCTTTTACTATATCCCAAGGATTTTTTTTTTTTTTTTTTTTTTG
>NW_003852662.1:488789-492971 GCF_000181295.1 Otolemur garnettii | reverse complement strand
TTTTTTTTTTTCTATTTTTTGTAGAGACTGGGTCTCACTCTTGCTCAGGCTGGTCTCCAAACTCCTGAGCTTAAGCAGTCCACCTGTCTCAACCTCCCAGAGGGCTAGGATTACAAGGCATGACCCACCATGCCCCTCCTATCCCATAGATTTTGAAAGTTTGTGTTTCCTTTGTTGTTCAGTTCAAGGAATCTTTTGATTTATATCTTAATTTCACCACTGACCCAAGGATCATTTAGAAGCAAGTTGTTTAATTTTTATAACTTTGTTTAAAATTGTTTCTCTTGGAATTTATTTATAATTTTATTCAACTGTGATACTTGTCTCATGCCTAAGATATGATCAAACTTATTAAATGTCCTATATGCTGATGAGAAGAATGTATATTCAGTAGTTTGAGGGTAGAATGTTCTGTAAATGTCTATTTGTTCTAGAGTTCTATGTAAGTCCAATGTTGTTCAATTCATTTTCTGCTTCGCTGATCTGTCTAGTTCTGTCAGTGGGGTGCTAAAGTCCCTGGCAATTAAGCAGCAGTCCCTGCTATTTATATCTTTGCTTAGATCTTATAGAATTTGCTATATAAACCTGGAAGCTCTTGTGTTAGGTGCATACATATTTATGATTGTTATGACTTCTTGAAATGTTTCCTTATGATTACATAATGACCATCACTGTCTTTTTTTTTTTGTACTATTGCTGTTTTAAAGTCTGTTTTATCTGATATGAGAATGTCTACAGCTGCTCACTTTTGGTTTCTATTTGCATGGAATAGTTTTTCCATCCCTTTACCTAGAGTCTGGGTGTATCCTCATGGGTTAGATGTATTTACTGAACAAAGCAGATACTTGGATTGTGTTTTTTCATTTATTCAACCAGTCTTTGTGTTTTGAATGGGGTATTCAGACCGTTCACATTCAGTGTTAGTATTGATATGTGGGCGCTGTTCTGTCTATCATGCTGGATGATACTTAGTTGTGTTGTTCTTCCTCTCATGCTATAGTTTTATAAGAGCTGTCAGCTTTAATTTTGGAGTGTTTTTGTACTGATTGGTATCTACTGTGCTGTTCCTTGTGTAAGTACTCATTAGCCTTTGTAGAATTTTCTCCTTCATTTTAACTTTGGTCAGATTGATAATTATGTTTCTTGGAGATGTCCTATTTGTTATGAATCTTCGTGGTGTTTGATGACCATCTTGTATCTGGATATGTGAATCCCTGGCAATACCAGGGAAGTTCTTCTCAATAATTCCCTCAAATAGATTTTCCATGCTTTTTGTTTTTTTTTTTCTTCTTTTCCCTCTACAATTCCTATAATTCATATATTGCCTCATTTAATACAGTCCCATATTTTTCTGACTGCTCGTTCTTCTTTATTCTTTTTCCTACATCTTTGACTGACTGGGTTAATTTGAAAGTGTTGTCTTCCAGCTCTTGTGTTTCTTTGTTCTTCTTAAACTAAGGTATTGTTGCAGCTTTCTGATGTATTTTGTAATTTCCTAACTGACTTTTTCATTTCTTTAACTTTCTTATGTTAACTATCTCTTAATGAGTTTTTTGTATTTTTCATCGTATTTTTCATTATGTTCTGAAATATTGTTTTGATTTTCAATTTTTCTTCAATTCCATTCATCTCGTTTACCATTCACATTGTGAATTTCATTTCTGACGTTTTGCCAATGTCCTTTTGGTTGTGATCCATTGCTGTTCGTGTATTGTGATCCTTTGAAGGTGTCAAACTGGCTTGTTTTTCACGTTGCCAGAATTCTTTAGTTGGATCGCTCACCTCTGAAACCCCTTCTTTCAGCTCAAGGTGATTGGTTTATGCCATACCTATTCTCTTTTGTTAGGAATTCTACTTAGTGAGAAAGAGAAATCCCTAGATAATACTTTTGTGTCCTACTCTGGGGGATTAAACCAGAGATACACTGAGAGTCTGTAACACACCTGTTCTCCTGCATCATTCCATTCCTCTGTGGTTTCCACAGTCCAAACCAGTGTTCGGGAATATTTGTTTGGATTGGTGGGTTGGTGTCCCGGCTACTGTTGAACTCTTGGGCAGGGTGGTAGGCATGTCCTTCTCCATGGAGGTAGGTGAGTGGCTTGACCTTGGCTGATGCCTAGATGGGTCATGGGAACTTGGTGGGTGCCTAGATGCATCATGAGACTACAGCCCATAGTGGAGCATATTCTAGGACCTTGAAAGATGCCTTGGTTATGTTACAGGACTGCAGCAAGTGGTGGGGCAGGTCACAGAAACTTGGCAGATGCCTGGGTAAATTATGTCGTCTTGGCCAGGGCTGGTCATGGAACCTTGACAGTTAGCTGCTATCTTGTCTGGCATCTGGGCAGGTCTTGGGACCTTAGCCACAGTCTAGGCAGATTGCAGGACCTTCATAAGTACCTGGACACATTGCAAGACCACAGCCTGCAGCAGGGTAGGTTGCAGTACCTTGTCAGGTGACTAGACAAGGACAAAGGTCTTGCCCAGTGCCTGGATAGGTTGTGGGAAAACAGCCAGTGGTGAGGTAGCTCCTTGAGCCACAAGAGCTGGACCACCTGCATCTGGCAGGGTGGGGTGATACACAGCATGCCACAAAAAGTCAAGTGTGGCTGGTGCTCTCCCTCTTCCCAGGTCCGACTATGGCAGCTGCTGCAGTACTACTCAGGTGGCAGCAGTATTGCTTTAGAAATGGCAAGGTGGTCATGAAATATGCAGAGGGAAGTGGCGGCCTGCTGTGCTTGACCCCAGGGGAGCAGCTGGTGGAGAGATCAGAGGGTACATGGTACCCATTCACAGTGCACATGAGAGAGCATGCCCTCTCTGACAAGCAAGGCTCATGAGGTGGCAAGTGCAGTGGAGTCAACTCCTCTGCAGACTGGATGTACAGATTGGAGTCTTGCTGCAACCTGGGACCAGAAGTTGGCTGGACCCCATTATGCACACTCCTGATGCAATTTACTGCTGCAGTCTCCAAGCAGTTCCTTGGTTAGTTTGGAGGCCTGCTGTGGTTGGGGGGAGCCCCCTTGTAGCTTAGATTGCAGTGTCTGCAGGGGAAATTCAGAGCTCCAGGGATCTTTCTCCTAGCCCTTTCCCTTAAACACTTCCCCCTGGTACCTTCTGATCTTGCCGAGTGGATAACATCATCTCTGTTACCTCCCCTTTGGGTATCTCTAGTTGCTCCTGTGGCAATTCTCCATGCTCCTTCTGAGCTGGTCCATCTGCAGGTGAACCTCTACCTACAACCATTGATCTTCTCCTTGAGAACAGCAAGTGCAATTTGCCATCTTGGCCTCTCCTATTGTGCTTTATTAAGTAAAAGAAAAAATACATGTAACTACCTAAAGCTTTTGATCAGCCGATACTATCCAGTATAATCATAAATTGATATAATTCTAGCTAAAATGAAATATATTTGATATTTGAGTTAGCTTTATCTTAAATGTTGAATTTTTGTTATGAATTTGGAAACATTAAGTATCTTCAAAATTCCCAGATATTTAAATAGCTTCCAAGTCATCCAATGACTACAATTTGGGAACTTAGCAAATATACTAGAGAGCAATCCACCAAATAATAGTAATTGACATTATTGGCAATATTTATTGGACAATTACTGTATGCCAGGTCTATCTACATTTTAAGTACTGCGTACGTTTAATACTCATTTAATATTGAGACACAGAGGGATTAAATTACTTATCCAGGGTCCCTCAACAAGGAAGTGGCAGGATTTGCACCAGGGGAGATTTGAGTGAATGGGATTGAGGGCTACTGTTCTCAAGCCATCAGTGAGCAATGAGAATGCTTTAATAAATGAGTTTTGGAAGATGTTAAGATCTCTTGAAGGTGCTTCATATTTATACCTGTTTAATCTTAAATTGTGAGATTATATAAAGGCACCAGAACTGGAATGCAGAGAAATGTTTGGGGTGCTAAGATGCAATAGAGCTGGGGATAAGGTAGTAAGTTTTACTCTCTAGATTAGTACCTGAATTTGTACATTTGAGACAGGGAGCCTACAGAGAATAGAAGTTAGACAAACAAATAATTTATCGGTCAGAAGAGTAAATTACAATCACCTAAAAACATGTTTGACTTGGGGGGGTTGGTAAGTGGGGTGTGGGAGTATATCACTATTTTTTTTTTTTTTGAGACAGAGCCTCAAGCTGTCCCCCTGGGTAG
>NW_003852662.1:485972-488544 GCF_000181295.1 Otolemur garnettii | reverse complement strand
TGTTTGGTGGGCCCAGGCTGGATTCGAACCCGCCACCTTAGGTGTATGTGGCTGGCGCCTTAGCTGCTTGAGCCACAGGCGCCGAGCCATATATCACTATTTTAAGACAGGGTACAAGGCGGGGGGAGAAATGGCTCCATCTATTGCATATGTGTAATAAAGTGAGGGAACAAGAGTGATCAGAAAAGCTCATTTTTTAGTTAAAAACTGATGCTCTAGAGTTTCAGAGTCTTTAACCCTGCTTGGATTAGGAATTTGTGGCAATTTGATACCACTGAGTGCCATAAAACCCAGGATATTAAGATCCCAGGGTTAGGACTCTAGCTTTTGAAGCAATAAAATGATGAGGGGGTGAGGGACCATAAAAATCCCCAAGGATTTAAAAGGTAAAGCTCTGGAAATGTTAAATACTAATCCCCCTTGTACACCGAGTCAATCATAATTTTAGTCCCCTACCACAGTGGAAATGGGCTTGGGGGTTGGAGGGACAGGGGTGGTGAATAAAGGGAAGGCCACCTGGGCAGGTATTTGGGGCCTGCCTCCCTAGCTTTAATTAGAGGGACTCCCATTCTCTTTGTTTAATATATCAAGGGTTTCTGTATACAGCTTCATTTAATAAAGGTGTTCCAAGTTTAAACAAAAAAGGCAAACCACTTTCCTAAGGTGAAAAGGGGTTTGGAACCTCTAAAATAGCGATCCAATTAGTTATCTCAGGCTCTGTTGGGGTTTTTTGTTTGTTTGTTTATTGAAAATAACAGCAGATACTAGCAAGGACTCTTTGGCTGTGGTATGGGGAGGAGCCAACCAACGGTTCAGTGAATCAGTCATCCCCTATTTGAAACCAATAATAACAGCAACAACGACAAAAAATAATATTAACAGCAGTTACTATGTCAGTCGTCAACTCTGATGTGACACAGGGCTAAATGCCTAAATAAATTTTGCCATTTGATTCTCCACAGTCCCACGAGATCGGTACTATTATTTTCTCATTTGACAGATACTGTCACTCCCTTGCATACCAAGGAATTGTGCGTGTGGCGTAAATATGTGGAATAAACCAAGTAAAGGCATTTTAAAATCATATTTTGTAACTATATTTAAGTACTTGCTTGGGGCCTATTGCAACTGAAATTTGTGTCAAGTCAAGGTGATCTATTCTTTTGAACTCCAATGAGTTCAGAAGGGCAAATCACACACTGGCCCCTAAAGTCAGGAACGTCTGATAGCTTATTCTAAAAGAAAAGTGTAGAATTAGGTAGGAAAAAAAGTGTTTTGTTCACAGAAAGGAAAGGCCATATCGCAATTGCATGTTTGCTCAAATAGATTTTTACTAATTTGTTCATTCAACAAATAATTATTGGGCACCAGCTACGTGCTCTGAATCCAGGCTGTCAAATATATGAAAGTGAGAGATATATTTAATGTGATACAAGCCTCAAGCTTAAGACATTTTTAGAATTACAAAATCTTGGCTGAAGTGGCACCTATTAAGTGTGCTTTTTCAGACATGTTCCAGTAGACATTTTAAAACCCAAGCAGAATGGGGCAGCGCCTGTGGCTCAAGGGAGTGGGGCACCGGCCCCATGTGCCGGAGGTGGCGGGTTCAGACCGAGCCCTGGCCAAAAACTGCAAAAAAAAAAAAAAAAAAAAGCACAAAACCCAAGCAGAATGAAAAGGGCAGTAGAGTTGTAGATTATAGATCATAGGATTAAAGAACATTAGAAATAAAGTAGCACATTTCCTGTGCTTTACAGGTGAGAAAGTTAATGGACTTGAACTATAAACTATATAATCTTGGGCAAGTTATTTAACATCTCTGAGACTCAGGTTACTCATCTATAGCATAGGAATCATGGCCCCCTTCTTATAGACACATGGTACGGATTACATAAAATAAATTATATGAAGTTCTTAGCACAGTGTCTGACATGCACAACACACTCAGTACTTATTTATTGTTATTGTGGTCACTATCTTCCATGTGAGGAGACTGAAACTCAGTAAGGATAAATGACTAGCCCAAGATCACATAGGTTGTTAATGTTACAGCAAGTATTAAAACTCAGATCTCTACTAATTGCCAAATAGTCCTTATACTACCCTACCCAGTTTCCTCCCTGGGAGCAGATAACATAAACTTCTTAGGCTTGTGAAAAATATTTTAGCTCATCCAGGGACAAGAAGGGCAAAGAATTACAAGGACATGTCTGACATAAGAAAAGAATTCCTGAACTCAAACTCAGAAAACAAAACAGCAAAGAATAAATAGAGAGAGCAAGGGAGAAACAACGTTTACTACTAGAAAGTTTAGATAGCCGTGTTGGAGCCTTACAATATGGGAATCAAAGGACTGATCTCTAAATATTCACCACTACTGAAATATTGACTGTTTTCTTTATATTGTCAGTATGAGTTGGAGGTGATTAAGAATGCATATGTGATTTACAGAAAAGTAGTGTAGAATATAAACGTCTTAAGACAATAACTAAGAAAATGAGGCGAAGGCTGTGTTAACCAGTTTGATGAAAGTATTTCAAATTGTACATAAACCCAGCACATTGTACCCCAT
>NW_003852662.1:476636-485952 GCF_000181295.1 Otolemur garnettii | reverse complement strand
ATATACACAGCTATGATTTAATTTAAAAAAAAAAGAAAAAGAAATAAATAAAAACTACCGTCTGGCCCTTCTACCCAAAAAAAAAAAAAAAAAAACTTACTGCAAATTAAGTTTTTATGTGATTTGTATTTGCAAAGCAAGGGAATACCGTAATTGAAATGAGAATGACAATGTAAGGGCTACTATGTCCTAAGGAATGGGATTTTAAAAAGATATTTGGCTGAATGACATCGCATAGTAGAAGTCATTGAGAAATACAGCAAAAAGGAAAAACCATGGCTCAAATAGTAAAGCCGTATTGTTGTTGCTTTGTGTAGCCATAATGCAGATACAGCCGTGAGAGTGATTTGTTCGTTGAAGATATTCTTAAGAATTTTGAAATCTGTAAAAAGAGCTTCTCCCTTTCTGTGCTAAAGGTGAAGGTTAAATTACACTTGACTGAGCAAAAGATTATATATTCTTTCCCAAATTATGCTTCAGTCTAGCCAGAGGTCTTCAGTCTTGCTTGCCATGAGACCCAAGGAATTTTCAGAAGATCCAGAAATTCCCTCGTAGGAGCAAAGCCATTTTGCTAAATTCATTACTGCATTGTGCATGACACATTCATGAGTGGCAGAAAGTCGGCCTGGAGTTCCTAGATCACCACAAGGGATACGTTATGTTTGTTTCAGGTGCAATTTCTGCATAAAAGGATTGTTTGACTATTGCGCACTTAAAAAAATTGTTAAGAGGCTAGACCTCATTAAGTGTGCTTGCCACAAACGATAATTTATTTGAAAGGTTTTTCCTTTTTACTTCAATCTTGAGTTTGCTAAGTGTTTCTGTCAAGAAAATAATTACATTTTATTTCAAGGGAAATGTATTTGTAACACCTTGATTACTTATTCATTTGATAATTTTCACCTTCACAGGGCGTCAGGTACTGTTTATACAGCACTAGACATTGCAACAGGACAAGAGGTAAGTGCGAACATTCGATCCTGACTTTTGTTTTCCTTTCTTCATATTTATCAGATTTCTTCTTTGATGGCATCTGTGCCAGCCAAAATGGGTGTGGCACTGGGTAAAGCATCCGATGTGGGTCATTTACTCAGGATTGATCAAAGAAAAACGGCATGGGCTTGTGGCATAGAGAAAGAGCTCGGTAGATAAAGAATTCGGATGCCTTATTCTGTGTCCCCCAAAATACGGATGTTTATATTTCTTGTAACCATTTTAATTCATTCTTATACTTTGTCATTCAGGTGGCCATAAAGCAGATGAACCTTCAACAGCAACCAAAAAAAGAATTAATTATTAATGAAATCCTAGTCATGAGGGAAAATAAGAACCCCAATATTGTTAATTATTTAGATAGGTAAGTGGTTTGTCTTACTGTGAACTTTATGGGATGTCATTTTCATGGCATGTTACTTTATTTCAGATTTATGCATGTAATAATCAATCTACATGTATTTCCCAAGTGCTACAGAGACGTAAAGTATTAGATCTGTTGCTAAACTGTCACCCTCGTACCTTGGTCCACCCATCAAACCCTCGAAGAAACCTTTTATGGTCTTTGTTCAAACATAAGCAGTTTGTGTAATTTCCTTTTGAGGATCGTGGCTCCTTGTTGGCAGGAAATAAATAGACGATCGCATGTAAGAAAGAGCAGTGGTGTTTTAAGCATTTTGTCAAGTGTTCATTTGGAGCCAGCACAGTCCTTGGGAGTCTAAGTGAAGAAGGCTGAGTACAATGGTCCTGCTTTAATGGGTGCTTTGTGATTAACTGACAGTGAGGTCTAGGGAATTGAGACTTTAATCTCTAACCTTTCTCCTAAACCAGGTAATTAATGTCTCTTTCATCAGTGGTATTAACAATGTGTCATAAATACACATTTAAAGACAGCACTAACTCTTCATTTGTGGTTAACATCTGTCTCATTCAATTTCTGTAAGTGTTTGTTTAGCACCCCTGTGCTGTGTTCTCTGGGGGTATACAAAGGAAATAAAGCTAAGTCTTCAACCTCAGCTAGCTTAAGATCTTGCTTTCTGTATTTCGGACTAGGTAGACCATGATGCAGAAGAAGGGGGGAAAAAAAGGGTTGACTCTTATTTTGATGAGTGTTTTATTGTCATTTAGGAACCACCTACAGCACAGTGACCTGAAGCCACTCTGTGTTTGTAATTTCTCTTGTAAAAAAAAAAAATGATGATTTCTAGGCAAGTCTCCATAACTAATGAAATGGGGTCTGCGAATTTTCATTTTGAACAGTCTTCCCAGGGGAATCTTATGGACACTGCAGTTTGAATACCACGAGACAGAAAGTCTTGCTTCACATTGACATGGGCCCTTAGGACAGGGTAGAAGTGTTATGGTTGTTCCATTTCCTGTATTTCCTCTCTGTTGGTAAGCCAGGGAGCCAGACAGATCTTATAACCCTGCTAAAGTGCCTTCCAATGATCCTACGCGATTTGAATAACCTCATGCTTTCTTTGCCTGCATTGCTCTGGTGACCTTGTCTCCATATTTGATCACTTGGGGTATGTTCCCCAATCGATTCTTAAAGCTAATGGGCATGGCACAAACTCACAATTTACCTCTGTCAGAGCTGAGGCCTGGGAATGATAGAGTCTTCACTTCCTTAGTCCCAAGTCAAAGTCTTGTTTTTTATTGTTATAGCTACTTAGTGGGTGATGAACTATGGGTAGTCATGGAATACTTGGCTGGTGGCTCATTGATTGATGTGGTCACAGAAACCTGTATGGATGAAGGACAGATAGCAGCTGTCTGCAGAGAGGTAAGAAAATAGAGCATTTCTGGCTAATAAGAGCACCCAAATTGGCAGTTCTTGATTTCTGATTATTGAGAATGTTTGTAACGAAGTAACAAGAGTGGAACTTTTCTGCTGAAGAAAAAAATATTGGCGAGTCTAACCTCAATTTAAATCTGAACCTAATAGCATTCCCCTGTGCCATCCCTTCCGTCTCTTTTTTATTTTAGTCGCTTTTTCATGGATGTTGAATTCTGTTATGCCATTCGTGAGGTATCATATCTTAAGCCCCCATGCTGTAGTTTCAGTGAATATGTAAAAACAATGATGTTGGCATGGAACTTTTTTCCTGATTTGCAGGAATTTTTACATTACGATTATTTTGTCTCATGTGCTCTATTTGACGTCAAATACGGGCCACAGTATAGTCTCATAATTTTCTAAAAGGCAATTTAAATAAGGTCCTCCCTCAAACCAGGAATGAGTTGCTTTCACAGTACAATCTGAACATACCTCATAGTCCTTCAGGGGACCTGCGGGTCAGTCTGTTTTCCAATAACGGTGTCATACCCCTCATAGCGAGCTAAATTAAAGGAATATTATTGTATTTATTTTGTTTGATATTTAAAAAACATATACTCTTCATTGGAGTCTTATCAATCCCATTCATTGTGGTGAGATTTTCTACAGATGGAAGTAGGAACTCTGACTCACTGAAACTTGAAAATGAATGAGAGGGAAACAAAACTATGTGATATCAGCTAAGCTTGGCTTTTTGTATTAAACTTTTTGTTCACTTAAATTTACTCCTTGCTCTGTTCTCATTCCCATTTCCTCTACCCCAAACGCACTCATCGCCACCAAACACACAGGTTTTCTATTCATGCAATAAATCAAACTTATCATCATTCTGGGGAACATTCTTCCCTGAGTTTATGGTTTCTATCTTCTAAAATTATAATACTAAGGCATTTCAAAATACGTGCCTATAGTTACTTCCTAGCCCAGGAGCCTTCATAGCCTGGGTCCCATTGCAGACCTTCTGAATCAAATCATACCATGTATATAGAAGTTTGCTACATCTGTAAAAGACCAGGCTGAATACATATCTTCTTCATAACTAGGCCAAAATGCGGTTATATTCATCAGTTACTTTGACAGTATTCGTGATTAGTGCTGCTCATCACATCACCGCTCTTCGTGTCCTAGTCTACCACAGGAGCCCTTGTAGCTTAGCGTATATAATGCTAAGTAGCATCACTGCTATCATTGGTAAAGTGGTTTCAGAGTGGTGTTAAAGCATTCAGTGATGTATTTTACTGGACCACCAAAAACTATACCCTTGCCCCCAGTTTATCTAGAAATGAAACTTAACAATCTTAAAAACGTTCTTTGTGGTATAATGAGACCTTGTTTTCTGATTCAATAGTGCCTCCAAGCTTTGGATTTCTTGCACTCAAACCAAGTGATCCATAGAGACATAAAGAGTGACAATATTCTCCTCGGGATGGATGGCTCTGTTAAATTGAGTAGGTATTTTCGTTGAGATGGTGTTTTGAGAGTATCAGGGAATTTCTACTCTTTTATTGTTTAGCTTGAAAACATAATGGCTGCTGAACGTGATTGATTTGAAAGCCCAGGTTGCACTAAAGAATTTTTCTAACACTATGTTCTTATAGACTATAACCAAATGTTTTGGATTTACTATTTAAGAATGTCTAGTGACCTCTAGAATGGATGTATAGCTAATTAGAAAACTGGAAGAGTCTGTAATTTTGAGGGAACAGTAATGAGGGGGACTAGATTGAAGTCTACTAAAAATGACATCACATTAGTCAATTATTTCATTTTTTTTTTTGAGACAGAGTATCACTATGTTGCCTTCAGGAGAGTGATGTGGCATTATAGCTGACAGCAACCTCAAACTCTTGGGCTTAATCAATTCTCTTGCCTCAGCCTCCCAAGTAGCTAGGACTACAGGTGCCGAGCCCAATTATTTCAAATCCTTTTTAAAATCAGGACCACCTGAGACATCAGATAATAAAAGGATACTAGCTAGGCAGTTATGGAAGTTCAGCAGATAACAAAGTACAATCGTATCTGACCTTTTGTAAAAAGAAAATAATTTGGGTGTATTTTAACTGATTTTTCTTCTCTGCAGCTGATTTTGGGTTCTGTGCCCAGATCACTCCTGAGCAAAGTAAACGGAGCACGATGGTGGGAACCCCTTATTGGATGGCACCAGAGGTGGTGACTCGAAAAGCTTATGGTCCGAAAGTTGATATTTGGTCTCTGGGAATTATGGCAATTGAAATGGTGGAAGGTGAACCCCCTTACCTTAATGAAAATCCACTCAGGGTAAGTCAGGTACTTTATTTAAAGGGAAGGGAAAAGACCAAATGTCATTTCTCGCATCCACCAAAACTGACCAGAATAGGCTCTTTTCTGGTGCAAGTAACATAGAAGCACCAATTTTCAAAATTACTTTAAGCTTTTGAAAGTTCATCTTATGGGGTGGTGCCTGTGGCTCAGTGAGTAGGGCGCCAGCCCCATATACTGAGGGTGGCAGGTTCAGACCCAGCCCCAGCCAAACTGCAACAACAACAACAAAAATAGCCGGGCGTTTTGGCGGGCGCCTGTAGTCCCAGCTACTCGGGAGGCTGAGGCAAGAGAATTGCCTAGGCCCAAAAGCTGGAGGTTGCTGTGAGCTGTAACGCCACGGCACTCTACCTAGGGCAACAAAGTAAGACTCTGTCTCTAAAGAAATAAAATATTTTTCTTTAAAAATGTTCATCTTATGATGTCTCAGTAGTTTTCTAAAGTGCATTGATATCAGTATTTCTAATGCAAGGGATATTTAAAATTCCTGAGGATATCTTTTTAGTGTAAACTAAATGTAGCTTTCTTTGAGGGGGAAAAAGGGGAGATGTGGGAAGAAAGAGTATTTTTTTTATCATGCTGTGGTTAAATAATCTATCTGGGAAACATTTGCTTTATAATTACTTTAGCAAATATGTGCATGTCCAGAACAGCCATACTTTTTAAATTGGATTTTCTTTGTTATCAGTAATGATTGTTGAGCAGCAACAGTTCGGTGGGTATTGAGTGGAATGCAGAGATACAGCGCTGGCCTGGTGAAATCACAAATTTAATTAGCTTGTCAAGTGGAAAGTAAATGGAAAGAGTTTGAGTTAGATAACTCAGTTTGCTACTGCAAAATCAGAGGTTTGATTCTCACATAGTCTGCTTAGCCCTGCAAAGAGCAAAGCTCCATTTCATAGTCTGACCCTACCATCATTATTTAGAGATGTGCCATTGGTTATAAGGGGAAAGGCAAGGAGGTATGAACAAAATGCTTGCTTCAGTGCTGAAGTGAGCCAGTAGCTGTGTTTTTGTATATAGCCTGATGGAGAGAAGCTGTGTTTTATATATATTCAGGATGATACAATGATGAAAAAGAAAATAGGTACAGATTCAAATTCACCTCCCAAAACTCATCCACAGTGCCAGGGTCCAAAGCAACTTGCATATTGTCTGCATCATTACCCCTAAAAGTCTAAACTTGAATTTTACCCTTGTTGTGTACAAAAAACATTGTCTTAAATAAAAGACTAAGCATGTTCACATTAAGCTTGTAAAATCCATATTCCACCTAAATATATGGAGCTTTTTATGCATGTAAAGAAAGCTATGAACTAATCGTCTACTTGTTTTTGCAGTTGAGTATTTTGTAGTTGGGAGCTGCATTCCCTACGTGTGAAGAGAGGGACAGCCTCCTCTAGGCCCCTTCTTAATTCCTCTCTGATACTTGGCTTCTTGCTCTGGCCTCTGCACTGATTAGACAACAACAGATGTGAGTGAATGTCCTAATGAATGTGATAGGCAATTGCTCTGGACTCCTGAAACAATCTGGAAGTGAGACGTGCACATTCATTAGCTGCCTGCAGGGCTGAGTGGAAAAGAAGGGGCATTTTCCCACCATTTGTGAGTCAGCCTTCCATGAATTTAATCAGTATACCCCTGACCTATGGACCAGCGCATCAGGATAATTGCATGGGCTTTTCCTTATTGTTTAACCACCTTCACCCTTTAAGACAGCACTGAAAGAACACATCAGGCCTCTTGTTTCCATAGATTTCCTCCGCTAAGTCTTCAGAGTTTGGAGGCACTAAACGGATTATGGCTGTTTTACTTTCTGCCTTCTAATGAGTAATTTACAACTTGCAGAATTTAAGGATTAAATAAAATAGCTCTGTAAAACGACTGGTCTCAGTAATGCCTTTAGTTCCCCAGTTCTTCAGTTCCCCAATTACAATTGATCATTCTTTAGCTAGGCTACTAATTGTTAGCAAAAAGGAAACAAGTTTTAATCTTTATGGGCATCTTCTAGCCTAGGATTAGAACTCATAATTAACTGCTTTGTCTCTTGGAATCCCCGGCCTTCTATCTAAACAAGTACTTTCCACAAGGTTCAGGAAGCCTCCATTAAGGCTGTAACAAAAAGATCTGTCGGAAAGACCACCCTGTTGAATTCCACTGATAAGGATTTGCTCTAACTTTGTTACTCTTCGTGTGCGATCAGCCTCCAATTAGTCTACCACCAAGGCCATATTGAGCTAGTCCTATTCTGAGACTATCTCGCCTCAACACCGGAAGTACTTTTTTAGTTCTGATGTGAACTATGCCTTTCCCTTGTTCTCTTAAACAAAACACAAGGTCTCAGGCTATCTGCCCTTATTTGGAATTAAAAAACTGCATGAAGAGATTGGAGAGAAAAAGATAGAAACATGAGCACACGTGTAGCGGTCCTGGGTTGTCTTGGGTCCCGGTGACCAGGGCATGAGTGGAGAAATAGAGAACCATGCAAACCTTTAGGAGAGGTATGAAAGAGTGCTACGTTAGTCCTCCTTGCTTTAAAATCCTCTAACACAACCATCTGTCTGCCAGTTTAGGCTTTGAGGTGGAAAGACGTGGAAGGAAGAAAGTAAAATAAGTGGAAAGACAAGGTAGTACTTTTTTTTTTTGACACAGAGTCTCACTATGTTACCCTCTGTAGAGTACTATGGTGTCACAGCTCACAGCAACCTCCAACTCCCGGGCTTAAGCGATTCTCTTGCCTTGGCCTCCCAAGGAGTAACTGGGACTACAGGTACCTGCCACAACACCCGGCTATTTTTTTTTTAAATTGTAGCTGTCGTTTAGCAGGCCCAGCCGGACTCGAAACCACTAACCTACGGGCACTGAGCCGAGGGAATCACTTTGGTATGAAAACCATTTAGTCCCATAATCAGGCAGATCTGGGTGTGTCCTGGCTTCACAGCCTAGGCATTCCGTGACCTGCTCCAAGTCACTTAAAAACTTTCTAAGCCTGTTTCTTATCTGTAAAATAAGGATACTAGCTGTCTCGCAGAGTTACCATGAAAACTAAATTCATAATGGGTGTAAATTACCTAGCACTCTGTCCAGCTCATTGTAGGAAATAGACATTTATATGTGAACAGAAAAGTAATAAAGGAAAAAGACAAGATGCTCAGAGTGCTCTTTTTTCCCACTCAGGAAGGGATATTGGATTCACCATTCCCCCCAAACTTCCTCCTTCACCATGGCAGCACCACCATCCTTAAGGGGTGGAGGCTTCTGCACAGTTCAGTACAATTACTATGAATAGGTAAAACCAAAGAGAAGAGGTTCCAGGTTGCTCGTGTTTCACTGTGGGGAATTTTGCGTGTCTTTTGTTGGTTCCAAGTGAGCTAACTCTGTGAATATTGCCTATTTCGATATTGGTGATGCAAGAACTTAGCTGCTTCCCCCCCCCCCAGTTATAAAGTGGTTGGAATTTTTAAATGTAAATTGCTTTGTACTAATTGACTTAATTTGCTCATAAAATGCCTTTTAAAGGTCAGAGAGTTATTAACTGTACTAATGTTATGAGGTTGGTACCCTTCCAGAGACAGAGAGGAGACAAGCTTCTTACCATCCCCCACTGTTTGAAGTCTTTGCACTCAACCTAATTGGCCTTGGATCTGTTCTGTGACCCTTGGACAGTTTGGGTGAAGCCTCCGATAATACAGTGCCCTGTTTCCTCTATTTGCCAAAGTAACTAGAGTTGAAAGTCTCCCTTTCTCCACGAATATGCAAATGAGCTATTGGCGTTCTGCCGATATCTTCAACTTTCTTTGATTTGAAAATATATTTTTTAAAACCTGAGCTTATAATGACTTGATTCTAGATAAGAAGGCACAGCCATTTTTGTAGACAAAACTTTGCATTCACACACAATGGAGCTGTTCTTATCAACAGGTTTGAATGGGGGTTGTTATTTTAGAAATGTCTCAGTGTCTCCTTGAACGAGTGTCAGTTCCAAGTGAGCAAGCTCTATGACAGACTCTTTGAAACCTTATTTGTATGTAATTCTTTAAACTTTTTATCGAAGTTGAAATGAACTTTTAAGTGTTCTATTTTTACCTTTGCTTGAAGCATCTAGGAAGCTGTATCAAAGAGTGGATCACTGGAGACAGTTACTGGTTTCACTGGTAAGAACAGTATTTGGGGCTCGGCGCCTAT
>NW_003852662.1:458706-476374 GCF_000181295.1 Otolemur garnettii | reverse complement strand
AAAAAAAAAAAAAAAGAACAGTATTTGGTATAGCGTGTGAAGCACAGATCCAATACTAGTCTTTCTCTCCTTGTTTACGCACTGGAATCACCTAAGGAGATTTAAGAATCAATGATGTCATGGTCCCACCCGAGAGAAAAGTGATAACCAGGATTAGGCCAAATACAGAACTCTATGGCAGGGGTTCTCAAACTTTTTAAACAGGGGGCCAGTTCACTGTCCCTCAGACTGTTGGAGGGCTGGTCTGCGGGCCCCGGGATGAGTCAGCTGCTAAGCAGGACAGGCAGTGGAGGCAAAAACACCCGGCAGGCCAGATAAATGTCCTGGGCGGGCTGCATGTGGCCTCATGCCACATGTTTGAGGGCACCTGCTCTATGGCAAGCCCCTTACTGAATACACTCCAGGCTGAAAACGATTCTTCATCAGCCCTCTTTGATCATGTTTGTTTCCTGAGCAAAGAAAGCACTATCATTCAGCACATTTCTCTATTTTGTCTAAAAAATCATGAGCAACACTGTCCATGCCTAGTTGAAATCTTGGTGTGCTTTAAGTCACGGTCTGGTTTACCAGTGCAGTAACACTGTCCAAACAAATGACATTAGTTTGGCATATATACCTCCATGAGATGCCATTTTCTTTTTCAATTTTATTTCTTCTGAAAATGGAGTGTATTATTAAGATGGGCTAGCTGCTATCTAGCACAATTTGGTGCATAATAAAACCATCAGCCTGACTGTTCACGATTAGGAGTGCATTGCCTATATGGCCAGGGAGAAGAAAGGGCCAAAATCTAAATTCAGACCTATTGTGTCCACTAAAGGCTTCCTACTCCCCTTTGTTCTACATGTAAAGCATTGCACAGAGGTTATTTCTTCTTATTTTTTATTATGGGAAGAGGGGAATTCTAGTTAGCTTGTGTGTCTAGGGAAGAGAGGTATAAGTAGAATAAAAGCATCTCTAGCAACTGAAAAACCTCAACTAAAGGCCAAACTGCTTCTAGCTCCCTTCAGCCACTGGAACCTGCACTATGGATTGGAATGTCTGGGTTTGGTGGCGCATGCTCATTTGGAATTAAAGTCAGACATAAACTTCCTGAGTGCCAGAGAAGCAAGCATACTTTGCTAGCACTCAGTCAATATTGTTTTGAATGTATTTCAGGAAGAGCTGGGAGCAATCCCTTCTTTTTCCGTAAGCCACTATGGAACAGCAAGGTTTATTGATGGTTTGTTGACACTCTTCCTACTTTGAAGGCAAACCTATGCCTAAAAGGAGGGGCAAGTTGGGATAGCGACAACTAAAATAATTGTGGGACAGTAACAGCATTTCTTTTTAATCAGAAAAGAAAATATTGCCTGTCAAAAGATAGACAGCTCTTAAGAATCATTGGTTGTCAGGAATTCAGCATAGGAAAAAATGGGACTTAGCCATAGGAAAGCTGCAAGTCTCATTTAGATCGTAATTCAGAAACAGACAGCTTAAGCTGGTAAGTTATGACCCCGAAGACAGCCAAAGGAGAAATTGATTCCATAGCAAACTAAAATCCAAGAGTCCCCGACTAAGTAAAGAATGAAAGGAAGTTTTAAAGCATGGTGACTGGGGACCACTGTTGGCCAGGACCGATATTCCCTTATCCTACCATTATTTTGTCATTTACCAGAGTCTTTATGGTATGGCTTAGGAATAAGCCAAAAATGAATATGCCTGTTGCCCTAACAGGTACTTGTAACTAAGTAGTTAAATCCCTCAAAATCAAAGTTCATTCTAAAGAGACAAATTATGGAGTATAACGATGGGCCTTTGCCCGCTGAAATATGCCCACTTGCATGTTTTATCCTATGCCTTTTGAATCTGTTTTTGCCAATGAAAATGACTTTACCAAGAAAATCCGGGTTTCTTTGATAATTATCAAGTTCATTTCTGACCTTTTTCGTCATTTCAACTTTCCCCACTTCTAACCTGGTTGCAACATCATTGTAGAAAATTCTTTGCATTCTAGTAAAAGAGATGCCTTTGATGAGCCTCTCTGCAGAGGAAGTTAAACTGATTAAGTCAGTCTTAGGTCTGTAGCTGGGAGAGTCAGAGTTCTAACATTATTCCAAGAATCAAGCTGATCTTTTTGTTGTAGTTTGCTTGTTTCAGGTGGCAAAATTCATCACCACTCTTAATTTAAGAGGGGCCAGTGAAGGTGAGGGAAGGAGACAAGGAGATTTCTAGTGTCTCTTGGGTGCATACATTATGTGAATAGAAAAGCGAATTGTATTCCTGGGTCTGCCCTTCAGAAACCTCATGACCTTGTTGTGTAGGTTGCTCTTCTGGCTAAGCTTTCGTTTTCTTATGGCTACAAAGGAGTGGATTTTGACTAAATTAGGGTTTGCCAGTGGACTCTATAAAGCCCTAGAGTTCCATGGAATTGCTTGGGGTATTGAAAGAATTGCCAAGAGGAAAGTCACCTGGGTACGGGACCTTGGTTCTACCAAAATCGTTCCTCTTTAATTTGTTTTCTACATTGAACTGTCACATAAAGGTCACTTAAATCAAAGGGGAAACGCAGAGGTCCCTTATTCTGATTCTATGTGCTTTGACTATAGATACGGTACCATCTTCCCTACTCTGTCAAAAGGGCCATGGATTGAGTGTGTTGTGTTTAGACTGCTTCCGGGGGTGGGGTGATCTTCAGAAAGCACCTCAGAGACATCTATCTCATCACCTCTGGACTAAATCTATATCCTGTAGAATGGAAAGATCCCCCTTTTCCTACCGAGCAATGATACTTGATCATGATGTGAAACGTCTTGCATGTGGGACTCAGCACCTTCACTCTGATGGTAATCTTGGGAAGCCACTGAAGAGCACTGTGGTGATTTAGCTGTTGCAAAGACACATGGTCCATACTCTGGGGGTTAATGAAAAGAATTAATATGTTACTATGTATAGAGCTGTCCAGCTGATGAACTGCACATACAATAGAAGTTGCAATTGGCTGAGGTGAGCAGTCCTGTATGTTTCAGAGATCATACCACAGTCAACCTATATTGATCCTAATATGTTAATTTGGAAAAATCCACAAGAATCACGGAGTTAGTTCCTTCTTGCACTAATATTCTTAAATGAGACATGAGCAAATGTATAATGTTAAATGGTGTCTTGAAACTCGAAGTTTGTTGTGAGTTGAAGAGAAAGTGGGAAGTGAGGAAGTTGACACACTAATACAGGCAATGTTTTGAGATATTTGTATGAGAAGAACCACAGAAATTGGAGGGATCCAGGAGCCAAGGTCCCCTTGACCTCCCAGGCTTTCTAGCCTTTTACCTATTTTCATTTCTCCTCCTCTTTATTCCACCAACCACCTTCTTTCTCTCTCATTGTCCTTTGGCCCTTGTCTTTGCCCCACTTCTGTTCCCTTTGCTTCTCACAGCCTTTTTCCTCTACCTCGTTTCCCATTTTGCTTTTTTGCCTACCCCATGCCCCTTCCAAATCCCCTATAGTTCCAAACTTTGGCCACTGCTTAGACTACCCAGGGTTGCTTCGTGAGCACCAGTAGCCTACTCCACATTTTTTTTTTTTTTGAGACGGAGCCTCAAGCTGTCCCCCTGGGTAGAGTGCCATGGCATCACTGCTCACCTCAACCTCCAACTCCTGGGCTCAAGCGAGTCTCCTGCCTCAGCCTCCCAAGTAGCTGGGGCCACAGGCGCCCACCACAACGCCCGGCTATTTTTTGGTTGCAGCCATTATTGTTGTTTGGAGGGCCCAGGCTGGATTTGAACCTGCCACCTTAGGTGTATGTGGCTGGCGCCTTAGCCGCTTGAGCCACAGGCGCCGAGCCTACTCCACATTTCTTAACAAACATTATTAATCCGGCTGTGCCTGTGGCTCAAGGAGTAGGGCGCCGGCCCCATATACTGGAGATGGCGGGTTCAAACACAGCCCCAGCCAAAAAAAAAAAAAACCATTATTAATCCTAAGAATGAGTGCATGTATTGTCAGAGTCATCTGGTATTTATTTCATGGCATTTGTCAGTCCTTTGTGCTTGAAAGGGGCAGTCTAAAGCTAGGCTGACACCTAATCAGTCAGCACTACCTAATTACCTTTTACTATCAACCTATAAGGGGATAGATGTATAGTAGGTTGATTTTTAAATGACTTCTTAAAGATTAAACAACAAAACCCTAAAAGCTAAGCCCCTCCAATAATTTGGTAACAGATGAGCTATGCAAGATGAGGAGGAAACTAAATTAGACCACATTGCTTATTCAGCTATCATACTGGACTGTTGTGTTGTATGAGTTAAAGCATAGGATACAGTGTTTGTTGTAAGGTAGTGATTTCTTTTTGCAGATTTGGTCCCATTTACTGTCTTCTTAGAAAAAAGAAATATCGAGGCCTTTCATGAAAACCATAAACACTTCAGAGGCAGCCAGGGCCTTTAACCTCTGAAATCTCAGGTCATGACTCAGTCATAAGGTGTCAAATCACTTGTGGCCAAATCTCTCTCATAAAACACTCAAACTTGGGCTCAGCACCTGTGGTTCATTTGGCTAAGGCCAGCCACATACACCTGAGCTGGTGGGTTCGAATCCAGTCTGGCCCCACCAAACAACGATGGCGGCAACCAAAAAATAGCTGGGCATTGTGGCAGGTGCCTATAATCCCAGCTACTAGGGAGGTGGAGGCGTGAGAATTGCTTGAGCCCAGGAGTTGGAGGTTGCTATGAGTTGTGATGCCATGGCACTCTACCCAGGGGGACAGCTTGAGGCTCTGTCTCAAAAAAAAACACAAAAAAATTAAAAAAAAAAAAAGTCAAACTTGGTTGAAAATTCTAAAATGAGGAAGAAACCAGGATAATAGTAGATTGCAGCAACACAAGAAGTATATGAAACCTCAACATAGGGCCAGGTCTCATAGTGTCTCATGCCTCTTATAATCCTCGCACTCTTGGTAGATTTCTTGAGCTCACAAGTTTGAGACCAGCCTGAGCAAAAACAAGACCCCGTCTCTACTAAAAATAGAAAAACCAAGGCAAGAGGTTCACTTGAGCCCAAGTTGGAAGTTGCTGTGAGCTATGATGCTACAGCACTTTACCCAGGGTGACAGTTTGAAACTCTGTCTCCAAAAAAAAAAAAAACCTCAATATAGATATTTACAGGTAGCCCTCTATATTCCTGGGTGCCAAATCTGTGGATTCAACCAACCACACAATCAAAACTATTTGGAAAAAATAATGGTTGCATTCGTGCTAAATACACACAGCCTTTTTTTTTTCTTCTCGTTATTGCCCCCTACACAACCATCCTGTGCCACGTAATGTTTCACTCAACAGTGAACCAAATATATAGCAGTGGTCCCATCAGATTATAATGGAGCTAGAAAATTACTATGCCTGGTGATATCTAAAGTCCTAGTGCAACACATTTACTCTTGTGTTTGTGGTGATGCTAGTATAAACAAACCTACTCCCCAAGAAAAGCCCCAGGCAGGTCCTTCTAGGTTTTCCAGAAGAAGGCATTGTTATCACAGGAAATGACAGCTTCAAGCACATCATTATGTCTGACGACCTTCCAGCAGGACAAGATGTAGAGGTAGAAGTCTGGGAGCTGGATGGTCTTGAACCTGTGTAGGCCTAGGCTCATGTGTGTGTTCATTTCTTAGTTGTTAAAAAAAAAAAAAAGGTTTAAAAAATAAAAGAAAACATTTTAAATACAGAAAAAGCTTGTAGAAGGAGGATATAAAAAATATTTTGGGGGCAGCGCCTGTGGCTCAAAGGAGTAGGGCTCCAGCCCCATGTACCAGAGGTGCTGGGTTTAAGCCGTGCCCTGGCCAAAAACTTCAAGAAAAAAAAATATACATGTATATATTTTTTGCACAGCTATAAATGTATTTGTTTTAAGCTAAGTGTTCTTACAAGAGTCAAAAACTTAAAAAAAATTAAAGTTTACAAAGTAAAAAGGTAATAAGCTAAGGTGAATTTATTATTGAAGAAATAAATTTTTTTATTAATTTAGTATAGCCTATGTACAGTGTTGATAAAGTCTACAGTGGTGCACAGGAATGTCCTAGGCCTTCACATTCACTAACCAATCACACACTCACCCAGAAAAAATGTCATTCCATTTTAAAAATCTTTTATACTGGAGCAGCGCCTGTAGCTTAAAGGAGTAGGACGCTGGCCCCATATAGCAGAGGTGGCAGGTTCAAACTCAGCCCCTGGCCATAAACTGCAAAAAAAAAAAAAAAAAATCTTTTATACTGTATTTCACAGAACCTTTTCTATGTTCAGACACATTCAGACATACAAATACTTAACGTGTTCCAATTGCCTTACATGTTCAGCATAGTAATGTGTTGTGTGGGTTTGTAGCCTAGAAGCAATAGGCCATACCATACAGCCTAGGTGTGTAGTAGGCTGTGATGTTCACGCAATGAGGAAAAAATCTAACTGGGCATTTCTTAGAATGCATTTCCCATTGTTAAGGAACACATAACTGTATTCATATAGCATTTACATTGTATTAGGTATTATAAGCCATCTAGAGATTTAAAGTGTAAGAGAGGATATACACAGGTTATATGCAAATACTGTACCATTTTATATGTAATATAAGGGATTTGAGCATCTCTAGGCTTTGGTATCCATAGAGGTCCTGGAACCAATACTTTAAGGATACCAAGGGACAAATGTATGTGTAGACACTGGGAAATACTGTACGGTACCCTTCTATTCCTCTAACTGGGTACCTACCATTGTTCCCCACTTCCAAACTGGTAGAAAATAATTGACCTTGAGGTGGCCCACATCATCTATAGAGGCAGAAGTGGATCAAATAAGTCAGTTGCTCATGCTTAATGTAATTTATTTCTGGAAGAGCCCTTGTCTACCTGTGCGGGGAGAACTCTTACCCCAGAGAATGGGAACAATGAGAGGTGGTATCGTGCAGTGGTCAAGGGCATGGGCTCTGAACCTATACTCTCTCAATTCAAATATTGATTCCCTGGCTTGGCATCTGTGGCTCAAGCGGCTAAGGCGCCAGCCACGTACACCTAAGGTGGCGGGTTCGAATCCCCAGCCGGGGCCCGCCAAACAACAATGATGGCTGCAACCAAAAAATGGCCAGGCGTTGTGGCGGGCGCTTGTAGTCCCAGCTACTTGGGAGGCTGAGGCAGGAGACTCGCTTGAGCCCAAGAGTTGGAGGTTGCTGTGAGCGTGATGCCATGGCACTCTACCCAGGGGGACAGCTTGAGGCTCCTGTCTCAAAAAAAAAAAAAATACAAATATTGATTTCCCCCATTACCAGTTATGTGACTTTGGGCAAGCTATTATTTTTAACCCTACAGTCCTCAGTTTCTCCATCTGTCAATTGGAAATCATAATAGAGTCCACTTCAGGGGCTGCCGCATGGATTACACAAGGTAATAATCTTTCAGTAAATACTTGTCATGAATATTATATTTGTAAAGGTATTGGGATATAGATTTGTAAAGGTATTGCAAAAGTATAGCCCTCATGCTTTTATAGTTCAGTTGCATTATATCTGAAATAGACTCCTGTGGCCCAGGGTGGAGCCCATTCACCATGCATAATACAGTTTCCATGGCAAAATATTTTATGTCCCAAATATTTAGCCTACAAAGAAATTCTTGTACCACCCTCTATCCTCTTTGTAAAGTGAGTCTTTATACTGGTCCCAGGACCTCTCCTGGTTGCTTACAGATTTCCTTGTAAGTCCCTTGGTTTGTTTTCTAAAGTCTTAACGTAAACTTTATAAATGTCATAATGAACCGAATTCATAAACCAAACCTTTTTTTAATTAAATGGTTAGTCCTGTTGCAAAACTGCCTTAATGAAAATTTATTGAATACATATGGATTGTTTTGGTACTTCTGTGGAGAAATGTGGTGACTTCTATGATTGCTGCTTTGATCTTTTTTAACTGAGGAAATGGCTAGTAAGGTAAATTGAATTATTCCTTCAACTGGGCAAACTACCTCTCTTTACATGCTTAAGTTCAGTTGTACATCATGGTCAGTGAAAACTTCAATGTTGGTGTGTTATTACTAAGATATTGTAGACTTGTTTATGAAAAATTCTAGAAGATCAGAAACTTCTAGGTAATGTGTATATCACCATGAAGAAAGTCACCATTTTTTGTCCAAATGTTGTGTCTGGAACATTATAAAAAGGTCAGTAGGTGAGGGGTCCCTTATTGCCTCACTTTAGGAAGGAAATGGATCTTGTTTAATGATCTAACAGATTATTAAAAAGCACCCTCTGAGGCTCGGCGCCTGTGGCTCAAGTGGCTAAGGCACCAGCCACATATACTAGGGTGGCAGGTTCGAATCCCCAGCCCGGGCCTGCCAAACAACAATGATGGCTGCAACCAAAAAATGGCCAGGCGTTGTGGCGGGCACCTGTGGTCCCGGCTACTAGGGAGTCTGAGGCAGGAGACTCGCTTGAGCCCAGGAGTTGGAGGTTGCTGTGAGCATGATGCCACAGCACTCTGCCCAGGGGGATAGCTTGAGGCTCCGTCTCAAAAAAAAAAAAAGCACCCTCTGTGTTCAAAATCAGCCAAGGAAGATAAATTTGTAAACTATGTTTCCAGTTCCAGAGAGCATGAGTTCTCTTCTCTTCCTCTAGGGGTTTGCCTGCATCAGATGCACTGCGGTCATCTTTCTGTTGTGGTTTTTTTTCTTTTTTTTTTCTTTTTCAGTTTCCCACTTTCATGGCTTCCCCTTACCTATACTGTTCATGGAGCTCTCTTCTTTCTCCCACGTTGAGCAGTGGGTAATCAGAAATCATCATGTGCCAGTCTGTTCGACTCAGAAAAGGTGCTTTTTCCCTCATTTGATGTGTATCTTAGATTTTTAATAGGTCACTTCTTATATTCCCCAGCTCGGGTAAATTTATACATTTTCAGCTCTCCTTTCATTCAGCAACAACAAAAATTTATTGAGCACCTAGCTTGAAAAAATTGCCATAGAACCTAGTGTTGATTATAATACTGTTCTGACCTTCCATAGACTCACAGTACAGGAGGGAAGAAAGACCTTTAAACGAATAACAAATATTCAATGTAAAATAGATGCGTAAACAGAGGGTTATGGGAGCTCAAAGATGGAAATAGCTAACTCCATCTGCAGGCTAACTATTCTTGTTTGCTTGGGACTGAGAGACACAAAACCTTCAGTGCTAAAACCCAGGACAATCTCCAGAAACACAGGGTGCTTCGTCACCATATCTACCTGAGACAAATGGAAAAGACTGTAAGGAGGAAAAAACATTTGAACTAGAGTTTGCAAAGGAAGTAGGAACTTACCAGGCATTTAAGGGAGATGAGAATAGCAGGTTAGGCCACTATGAAAAGGCACTTTCTACTCAGAGAATGACGAGCAAATTGGTGTCAATAATATATGAGCTTTGACCGGTGTGTATATGTATAGGGGTCGGGAGAGAAGGGCGAGCAAACAGATGAGCGCTGTGCAGATGGGCCAGGACCAGCCTTATATGCCATGCTGAAGAATCTTTACAATGTCCCATAGACCAATGGTTTTCAGACAACCATAGCTATCTCCTGGTTCCAGTGAAACCTTGCTTGGAAGTATAAATAGAGAAAAACCAAAATTTATTTCATTGAGATAGATGTGTGTGGGTGCAGGGTTCCAGAATCTCTATTCTCTTTCTCTCCCTCCTCTTTTCCCTCTTAGCTGCTCTTAAGGGGAAGCACACTTTGCAAACCACATAGGCAGACCATGAGGAGCCACCCAAAATTGTAAAGCCGAAGAGTGAATGACAGGATGAGAGATCTGTGATGAAAGAAGATTTTTAAGGAGCATAGACTGAAGAATAAAAAGGCTTGAATGAGGAAAACCAATTAGCAGGCCATTAGCACCTTGTAACTGTCTGAGACAAGTCTGATCTTAAAGCAAAGACAATGAGGCTAGAGAGAAGTGGACGGATGTGAAAGTCATCTCTAAGGCTGACCTTAACAGAACCTGGGAGACCATTACAGTAAGAGGCGGAACTCCAAGATGATTCTGTGCTTGCTTCCGATCTAAGCAACCAACTACTACATGGGGAATCTTTAGTCTAATTTCTAACAGCCCGCTTATTTTCTTTGCTCAGTAACTCACATGAAACCAACATGTAATCACTCATACTTAGTTCTGTTTCCTCGATTTTTCTTCCTCTCAGATTTGACTTTGCTTGTAAAACTCTTTTTAGTTTCCATTGTTATGTTGGCTTCAACTGTATTTGCCTCTCATTAGCAAAGCGGTAGATAGCAATTTTCTCTTTTACTAAGATAGTCCCCAGCTTACACACAGGATGTGTTCCAAAAGTTCATTTTTAAGTTAATTATTTGGAACTCAGAGTGCATTTTCCCATAGAAGCGGCATTAGACATTGTGATTAGCTTCCCAGGCCAGTCCACAAAGGCCAGTTTAGCCCATAATTTAACTGAAAGTGTGGATTTTTGCAATGGAAATTAGTTGGAAATGATACTGTTGCAATTAAAATGAAAACAATAGTTGCGAAAGAAATAGTCTGAATTTTTGTTGCCCTCAAAGGGTAGGGCTTGATGAAAAGCCAGTTTAATCCTAGGAGGACAAAGAGAAATGGATGAGGATTTTTGTATAAATTGGATGTCCTGGCTTTTTAAATTTATTTTTAAAAATCATGTTTTAGAGATTTTAAAATAATAAAATCAACTATGTTCATTATAGAAAATCTGGAAAATTGGCTCGGCGCCTATAGCTCAACCAGCTAAGGCACCAGCCACGTACACCTAAGGTGGCAGGCTCGAATCCCCAACCCGGGCCCGCCAAACAACAATGACGGCTGCAACCAAAAAATAGCCGGGCGTTGTGGCGGGCGCCTGTGGTCCCAGCTACTTGGGAGGCGGAGGCAGAAGACTCACTTGAGCCCAGGAGTTGGAGGTTGCTGTGAGCTGTGATGCCACGGCACTCTATCCAGGGGGACAGCTTGAGGCTCTGTCTCAAAAAAAAAAAAAAAAGAAAGAAAATCTGGAAAATTGAAAAATGTATTTTAAAAAATTAAGTCACCAATAATCCCACCACCCAGGGGAGAACCACTGTTAACATACTGGTGTGTGTCAACCTTTTACTTAGCGCATGTACTTTTATAATCAGTCCAATAATAGTAATTATGATGCATTTTAAAATAATGAATTATTGTGTAGCTCTTAAGATGATATTCAAGAAGGATTTATTAAACATCAAAACGTATTTGTGATACAGTGTTGGGGAAGGGGCACCCTTGCATTTGGCATAGTTTGGGGGTGAGAGAATGTAAGCAGATCAATACTAATCCACCCGGGGGGGGAGGCTGTTAGACTACCCACCAAGACCCCCTTACATCAGTCCCATACCCCCCACCAAAACAGTCTTTTTGTAGAAGTTCTGAAGTGGACACGTGTGTTCTTTGAAGTGCTGTGGAGGGTTCGTAACACTGGCTTCTTATTTCTTCTGATCATCTTTCAAATTGCAAGGCTTTCTTCTCCCTTGATGCCCTGTATCAGTAGCACTACTCAGGCTTAACAACCATGATTAAGGTCATTTTTTTTTGTGATTCACAAATGGAATGGAAAAAGAGGCATACATTTCCTGAGGTAACGAGGCATGGATGGCAGAGTTGAGAAGGACCTAGGTAGAGAAGATGTGTCTGCACTTGTAAGGAAGATTATATGGAGTAGAATATATTGAACTAAGAATAATGGGGGGAAAGTGAGGAAACCGTCTAGCACACGTGCAGGTATACAGATAGTAGAAAAGATGTAGAGAAAGGCAGAAAAGAGGTGCGTTTGTTTAGGACTTGGCTACACAGCAGGAAAAAGATGGTGTGGGGTGGGGGTGGGGGTTGCAGCCAGCAAAAATAAGAGAGTTCTAAGATGAGGCAGCAAATGTAATTTGCAACAACCTATTTTCTTTTATGAAGGGAACAAAGATGGTTTGGAGGACAGGTGTTTCAAGCACTAATTATCCAAGAACCAAAAGGTTCTGTTTGAAATTAATTTAATGTATCTACTATGATTGTGGTCCAGTTGATTTCCTAAATGCTGTTTTTGTGTCCCTTTTCCATCACATTTTCTTTCTTTTTTTTTTTTAAGAGACAGAGTCTCACTTTGTTGCCCTCGGTAGCGTGCTGTGGCATCACAGCTCACAGCAACCTCCAGCTCTTGGGCTTAGGCGATTCTCTTGCCTCAGCCTCCCTAGTACCTGGGACTAGAGGCACCCACCACAGCGCCTGGCTATTTTTTGTTGCAGTTTGGCCTGGGCTGGGTTTGAACCTGCCACCCTCGGTATATGGGGCCGGTGCCCTACCCACTGAACCACAGGTGCCAACGCATCCCATTTTCTTTTAATCAACACTAGGTTTGCCACTGGCTTATATTTGGGTATGAATTCCTAATAGCTGCATCAGCGTTTGCTGTTTATCAAGGAAATCATTGACATTTCCAAAGGAATGAAAGGTGGGGGAAAGGAAACTGCTCACTTGGCAGGGTGTATTTACATATTGGTTTTTAAGTGTACAGTATTAGGAGGGGAAAAAATCCAATGTTTCATTGCACTCTGTAGAAGCATGTGGCGTTGTAATTCTCACACATCACTATAGAAGACAATCTCCTTTTAGGGAATTCTGTGTCTCTCATTTGGTGTATATGATGCAGAGATTCTGAGTTATTAAGTATAGGATGGGCTGCAGGTCTTCAACCAGTGGTTCTCAATGTTGGCTACAAATTGGAATTACCCAGAGAGCTTTCAAACACTGGTGCCTAGGTCCTAGAGATTTTTGCGTCATTGTTCTGGGAGTGAGAGCTGGGCATGGGGACTTTGAATATCTCCCCAGGTGGTTCTAATGTGCAGACATGTCTGGGAACCTCGAGTTTAAACCCATTGCTTAATTACCATTTGTTAGATTAAACCATTTGTTCTCAAAGTGTGGTCAGGCATCAGCAGAGCACTTAGAAGGCAAATTATTGAGCCTCTGCCCAGATTTACTGAATCAAAAAGTGTGGGAAGCTCAGGAGCCTGTGTTTTAGCAAACCCTCTATACTAGATGATTCTGATACATGCTATAGGTTAACAGCTTCTACATTGAAGAGTCTTTCATGCTGCATAGTATTCCATGGTATACATATACCATAATTCATTAATCCATTCATGGGTCGATGGGCACTTGGGCTTCTTCCATGACTTGGCAATTAGGAATTGAGCTGTGGTGGGATCACACCTATGGAGCATATTGCAAAGGTACAAGTCAAATCTATCAAGTATAGAACACAAATGTCTTAACACTGTGATTAAGTAAATGAGGTGAAGGTTATGTTAAATAGTAGGATGTAAGCACGCCAATTTGTACAAATAATCAACACATTGAATCCCACAAAGGCATAAATGTATTCATGATCTATGTATAAATGACTTAATAAAAAAAGGACTATTATCAAAAAGATAGAAAATAACAACTACTGATGAGGATGAAAAGGAATTATACTTGTATAGTGTTGTTGGGAATGTAAATTAGGATGTCCTTGGGAAAGGGCTTTGATAGAAATACTTGTAACAGGACAGCGCCTGTGGCTCAGTGGGTAGAGCGCCAGCCCCATATACCAAGGGTGGTGGGTTCGAACCCGGCCCTGGCCTAACTGCAAGCAAAAAATAGCCAGGCATTGGGGCAGGTGCCTGCAGTTCCAGCTACTCGGGAGGCTGAGGCAAGGGAATCCCCTAAGCCCAGGAGTTGGAGGTTGTTGTGAGCTGTGGCACCACAGCACTCTACCAAGGGCGATAAAGTGAGACTCTGTCTTGGAAAAAAGAAAAGAAATACTTGTAACAGTGATATTAGAAGCTATGGTAAAGAAAGGGAAAAGGGGGGTGATGCTTTGCTACAAAGTCCAAGCTAGTACAGGAGGGAGCGTGTCTTCATAAAAGTTAGGGAGTTGGTTACATGGGCAGACATAAATTGGTTACATGGCAGCACCTACAGGAAAACTCCTATTTATCCTTTCAAACCCTTTTAAAATGCCATCCTCTGTGAAGCTTCCTCTCAGCTCTGGTGTAAATTGCTTCAGCCTTGTATTTACTTAGCACTTACTACATTCTTCTATTAGCTTTTGTCTAGCTGTATTGTAGCTCTCTATAAGTCTTTGTCCCCCACTAAATTGTGTGATCTTATCAGGTGATCAGACGTCCCGCTTTTGGTGGGACAGTCCTGATTTTTAACAATTTGTTCCCATCCTGCGGCATTTTTTAAAAGTCCCAGTTTTTGGAAAGAATGCACGACAAGTTAGGGCAAGCTAGACTGGAGTACATGGTTTTCGGCTGCTGAAAAGGTTAATGTAACTCCATTTGGGAATGAAGAGGTTAATGTAACTTCATTTGGAAATGAAAAGGCTAATGTAAACTCCCCACTCCCCTCCTGGGCAAGGTCTCCAGGTGCCCTACTCCTTTGAGCCACAGGCACCGCCCTATACATAATTTTTTTTAATGTATTATATTTGTAAATTGTACTTATGTTGAAATTAAAAATATATATATTACAATACTATTTTTGTGTTCTATGAAAATTTTTGTTGCTCCATATCGACCAAATTTTTAATTAAGAGCCAACACCCCCCCCCACCCCTGGTCAGTGGTGTCCTGCTTTACCAATGTTAAAATCTGGTCACCTTATCTTATAGCAAATCACTATCTTATTCATCCTTATCCTTGGATTTCTAGTGTCTAATACAATACCTGGTACATACTAAATGCTCTAGTCTTAATTGCTTAGGGGAGACATCAAGAATAGTCAGCTTTATTGGCTATGAAGACCCTTCAAAAGATGAATTTACCTTTGTAAATCATGGTCTTGGGTCCCACTCTCTGGCTTAAAGGCTAGGGACCTTGATTCTGTCAGACACTATGAGGTGACGTCTCTTAGTAGTGGCCTTAGACCACAAAGATCTCAAAGATGTATACATAGTTATTAACAACTTATTATTTTACCATAATCATTGTCAGGTGCCAGCACTAGTACTGTCAACTTTTCTCATATTTCCTCTCATTGTAGGTAGACTTTCCTGGGAAATCTAATTAGTAGGGACACAGCTGACCCAGAACTAAAGGATGTGAGTCCTTGGGTCCCACAGGTGGCCTCTCATCCAAGCTCTGCCATCTGATAGGTCTTTGTACTTCTCTAATTCCATAATCCACTCTCTTCACCCTACGTCTTCTCACAAATATTCTTCAAACAACGTAAGCACTTAGTAAATTACAATGACCTTTCCATTGAGCCTTTCTGAGGTTATACTCAGGTCAACATGATTGGATGTATGTGTGTTCCCCAACTCTTTAGAGCAGTGGTTCTCAACCTTCCTAATGCTGCAATGTATTTTCATTGTTAAAAAGGGGTCACAACCCGCAGGTTGAGAACCGCTGCTTTAGAGTAATGGATTTGTAGGCAATCCTTTGGTTTAATTTCCTAGGTACTCAGTCACACTTTTCATTATATACAGATTTTTACTGGCTTAACTCTTACAGGACAACCTTATTTCAAAGTCTTTTGGCTATGGGACACCTTATTATCACCTCGGTTATTACCAAGATGAATCGTTTATAAGTGTTGCAGAAACTTTGAAATATATGTGAATGTCATTCTCTAAAATAGAATTTTGAAGACCCAGAAGAACCTGGATTTGTGCCTTTTGTGCCAACCCATGATCCTAATATATGTGTGCTGAATAGATTTTTTTTAATTTTTGTTTTCCTGTAGGCATTATATCTGATAGCCACTAATGGAACCCCAGAGCTCCAGAATCCTGAGAGACTGTCAGCTGTATTCCGTGACTTTTTAAATCGCTGTCTTGAGATGGATGTGGATAGGCGAGGATCTGCCAAGGAGCTTTTGCAGGTGAAAATAAAATAGGACAATTACAAAGAGACTCATTCTGCTGAACTTTTCCGTCTTAATGTGTGATAGTAAGAGAGCTCCATCAAGCAATGTCTAGTTAGAGTTGGGCTATTACCATTGAATTTTAGATGTTCTATGCAGATGCTCTTGGCCAGAGGTAATTCTCTACATAACTACGCTATAATTTCCATGCCATGTACTACTCTAATGCTTTATGGGTCAAAGCCCCTTTACTTGTGATGCCAAAATGGCAGTCACTTGTTTGCCCAGATGAGTACCATTCTGTAGTGAGTACGTCTCTAACCATTTTTCCTTTTCACAGCTCTCAGGGATATGATGAGAAATCATACTTACTATGTAGCACACTTACTACATAAATTATCTCCTTTAATTCTTACACCAATCCTATAGGGTAGATGTTATCCCATTTTACAAATGTGGAAATTAAGGTTCACACAGGTCTTGAGTGGCAGAGCTAGGATTTGAGCCCTGGATTGTCTGACTTTCCACCACACATCATACACAAACCAATTTAGAAAAAAAGAGTCATGGATTTGATAACATGGCACATACCCAGGATTACTAGGTTCACCGCTAGGACTGTTCATCAAGGGATTTATATCAAGTTCAGTGATATATGTAAGAACAATGACTGCTTGTTCTCTCTGACTTTGAACATCTAAGTCAATGAAAGAAAAGGTGCAACACGTGACTGTGCAGAGCATTAGCCACAAATTCAATTTGCTCTAGCCTGTCCCCCTCAAAGAAAAATCTATTCCTATTGCATCTGATTTCCCTCTAGAGACAGAGAGCCACAGCAGGCAAAAAATAAAATCTCCCCTTCCATCCAGGTTTAATAGGAAAGACGCAAAGTGACACAAGCAATCAATGTAACCTGGTTCTTTGTACCCTCGATAAATCCCCAGCAATAAATAAATAAGTAAAATATCTCACCCCAACTGAGATCACACCTGGGATAAACCTCTTTGGAGGAGTTAAGAGTTTACACCTTCTCTTTTCTGCTACCTGTGAGCATTTCACAGGTTGTCATAGGGCCCTGGCATGTCAAATCTGCAATGGCCCTTTGTTAATCTTCTAGTTTACTGAGCCTCAAATTACAGATGATGAAAACCTGAACTTTTGGGCAGCACCTGTGGTTCAATGAGTAGGGTGCCAGCCCCGTATATACTGAGGGTGACGAGTTTTAACCCTGCTCCAGCCAAAGTGCAACAACCAAAGAAAAAAAAAATGGCTGGGCGTTGTGGCGGGGGCCTGTAGTCCCAGCTACTCGGGAAGCTGAAGCAAGAGAATCGCCTAAGCCCAGGAGTTGGAGGTTGCTGTGAACTGTGACACCATGGCACTCTACCGAGGGCAATAAAGTGAGACTCTGTCTCTATAAAAAAAAATAATAATAATAAAAGAAAACCTGAACTTTTGAGTTCTTTACTTCCACATCTTTTTACCCTACATATACATCCTGATATGCATTCTTGTTGTGCCTTCTTCCAAGGATGGATGAAGGTATGGGTTCTATTAATGTAGCTGTATAGCTAAGTAGATCATTGAATCAATTGCCTAGTGAATTCATTCTCCCACCAGTCAGATAATTGATACAAAACTATATTTTGAGTCTAAATGGAATAGTTTGTTGCATGTTTTCATTTTATAGGTATAGGCAATAACCTGAAGTGTATCTCCTTAAGTCCATATAGCTCCATTCTCTGACTATATAGCGTATCATTTTCTTTTTTTTCTTTTTTTTTTTTTTTT
>NW_003852662.1:456740-458519 GCF_000181295.1 Otolemur garnettii | reverse complement strand
CTTAGGTGTATGTGGCTGGCGCCTTAGCCGCTTGAGCCACAGGCGCCGAGCCTAGCCTATCATTTTCATCTTAGAGGTTAGAAAGGAGAGAAATACCCACTACCCATGTCTTCACTGGAAGACTGGAGAAAAGACACAGGTCTTGTATATTTGTGTGCCTTTCTGTATGACCTAAGGCAGTTCAATGTCTATCAGTTGTTATTACCTAAGCTATTTCTATTTGGAAAGCGTAAGTACAGTAGATGATACAAACCTCTTAAATGCATGATTTCTACTCTGAAGAAGTTTATAGTCTGCTTGGGTACAGGAAAAGATGATTAATGCAAACCTCTTTAGAGATTCATTCAAACTAAGTAGCTGTTCAAATGGTAAATGACGTGGTTGATGAGAGAAATGCCTCTCTAGGCTAGGGCGATCAGAAAATGTCTGCTAATGGGAAAGAGGTCTATTGAGTGAGTGTTGAAGGATAGATCAGTTTTAGATAGGTTGAAGAAAAGAGAGGAAGGGATTTCAAATGCAGATGTTATGGTATACCAACGGGAAGGGAACATAGAAAATGTAGGTGAAGTAAAGAAGCTGCAAGAGAAGACTGGAGGGCCTCGAACACCAAGCTGAAGAATTGGGGCAGTGGGGAAATGCTAACGAATTCTAAGGGGGCAGTGCCTGCAGCTCAAAGGAATAGTGTCCCCTGGCCCCATATGCCGGAGGTGGCGGGTTCAAACCCAGCCCTGGTCCAAAAAAAAAAAAGAATTCTAAGGGATCAACATGATGAAAGGTTTTCTTAGGAAGATTCATCTGCTAGTATGCAATAAGGATTAGCAACAGGAAAAAAAAATGTAAGCAGGGAGACTAAGGGGGGAGGGTATTATCATTTGGAATGAAATTGATTAGACCTGAACCAGGAAATGCAAGGAATAAATGTAAGATATTGAAAAGAAAGTACTTGGCAGCCGATTGCATGTAAAACATAAGGGAGGGGAAGACAGAAGTGACTTTAGGGTATCAAACCAATAGTAGCTTTGAATGAAAGGACAAGTGATAGAAGATAATACAATGGCTAGCATTTCTTGACCCTATGTAGTTTACAGAGAGCTCTGTCACTTACTACATTTAACCATTAGAATAAACAGAGGCAAAAATCAAACCTAAGTGCTCTGATCCCAGACCCCCTGTAACTTACAGCACATAAAAGTCCTCTATTGGGGAGAATTTAACATAACTTTTAAAATGTTAAATTGTAGGCGAGGCTGGATGGCTCACTCTTGTAATCCTGGCACTCTGAAAGACTCCAGCGGGTAGATTGCCCAAGCTCAGGAGTTCGAGATCAGCCTGATCAAGAGCAAGGAGACCCCATCTCCAAAAACTAGCCAGGCATTGTGGTCCCAGCTATTTGGGAGGCTGAGGCAAGGGAATTGCTTTGAGCCCAAAAGTTTGAGGTTGCTGTGAGCTATGATGCAACAGCACTCTACCAAGGGTGACAAAGTGAAACTCTGTCTCAAATAAATAAGTAATTGTTGAATTGAAAGTGACAGAAAAACAGTTCAGAGGAAATATCCAGCAGGCAATTGGAGAACTAGGACCAGAGTTCAGGAGACAGATCACATCATATGCTATGGATTTGAGACACATCCCCATAAAGCTGATGATAGTTGAAACATGAAAGGAATGAGATCTGTAAGAAATTAAATTAGGCTCGGCGCCTATAGCTCAACCGGCTAAGGCGCCAGCCACGTACACCTAAGGTGGCGGGTTCGAATCCCCAGCCCGGACCCGCCAAAC
>NW_003852662.1:447945-456608 GCF_000181295.1 Otolemur garnettii | reverse complement strand
AAAAAAAAAAAAAGAAAAAGAAATTAAATTAGAAAAAGAGCAAGATGATGAGAGCCATGTTCTAGTATGAGGTAGGAAGAGGAAGTGAAACCAGGGAAAAAGATGGAACAAGAGTAGTCATGTGTTTGTAGAAGAGACCCAAGAAAGGTAAATGTCACAGCCCCCAAAGAGGAAAACATTGTGCCAAGTATGACAACGACACCAAAAGAGAAATGGCAGAGGCACAGCTATTGGGTTTAACAGGTAGTAAGCGATTGGTTTCAGAATAAAGGTGTTCAGTGGTCAAGGAAGATATCTTTCCAAGCATAAGAGCTGCTCCAGATAAATTCATCACTTCCAGAGAATCAGAAACTGAAACCGTTGCAAACACAGTGAGATTTTACAAGATCCCTTCTCAGAGTTTCTAGCTTTGCCCATCAGCTACCAGAAGATTTCATGATCCTGAACCAAAGACAAAACATCTTAAAAGACAAAAGCTGGCACCTCGTTGTCTAAAGGATGTTCAATTGAGTGTTCAAAATATATTTTAATAAAAAGAGCTGTTTGAAAATGTAAAGTCATATACTTGGAAAAAAGAATTCCAGTGATTTCACTCTTTTTTTTTCCCCTTCCTCTCGTAGCATCCATTTTTAAAATTAGCCAAGCCTCTCTCCAGCCTGACTCCTCTGATCATCGCTGCAAAGGAAGCGATTAAGAACAGCAGCCGCTAGGACTGCCAGCCTTACCCCTCACCATCTCCCTCATGAGTAAGACTGAAATAAAACTCTGCTGCAAGAAAGACGAAAGAAAGGACAGTCGAAAGGGGTGGGGGTTCTTTACCTTTAAAATGAATAGAAACTTCTGATAAGCCTTTTTCCTACTCCCTCAGATTATGTAATTTATTTGTAAGCCTGAATCGCAGCCCAAATAGGGCAGCAATGTTGAAGTGGCCATGAAGTGGTCACTTCCACCGTGAAGCGAAAGAGCCAGTAGTGAATCCCCTCATTTTGTGCATTCGCTTTGAAGAAAAACAAGTTTCTCAAAGGTGCACACTTCCTCTTCATAGTGTTGTGTTTGTTTTTAAGTTAGCGAGTAGTCCCTCTTGCATTCGAACCTCCTTCGAAACTCCTTACCCCATGTGATGTTTTTCACTTGCATTGTCATTAGATGTCCAGAATAAAACAGATGTCAAAGTGTTTTTTTTTAAAATAAGAAAAAGCAAAAAAGCAAAGAAAAAAAACCAAACAAGCAAATGACGACAACAACAACAAAAAAAAAACAAAAAAAAAAAACAAAAAAACAGAGCAAGTACTGTGTGACCATGTGGAAGTCCATGCCCTAATAGAGTTGCAATTTTTTATTCTTCTTCTATCGTGGTGGCTTGGTTTGTGTACCTATTTTTCTGCATTTGTATTGGAAAAGGTTTCTTTTAAGACATTTTCCAAAAAGGAGAGAGGAATTTGTATGGTCAGGAAGGGCTTTTAAACCTATCCATCTAAAGGAAGCTCCAGTGGTGAAATCCTGCCACATTTTCACCATGAGGCTTTAGAGGTAGTCGATTTGTCATTTATGTCAACCAGTTTGTGAATCTCTATGATAACTGAAAGAGGGCAGACACGCTGAAACTGTGGCAAGCCTGCATGGTGGAGTCCAGATTCGGAACCTAGGGAATCCCGATAGGAGAAACCATTTCTAGGCAAAGATGGAACTTTTCTGTAAGAGCCAAAAAAAGTACAATAAGATACAGGAGTAATACTGACATCTGTGTTGGGCATAAAACAAAGGTAAGGGTATCTTATCTACTTTAATCTTCTCCTGTGCTTGTGGAACATAGGGACTGTAAAATAGTCACATCAGGAGGAAATAGATCCATGAACCAACATTTCCGTATGATAAATACTATTTGTTTTGACAGTTTCTACCATTTGTAAAAGATACAGAGAACAGAGATGTAGTAAACATTAAACTCTGTAAGAAATGGGAGGTCAGTGAAAGCTACAGCCCAATAGGCATTTGGCTCTAAATACTTATTCCCATTTTCCCTACATGTCACCGATTTCTGTTTCAGGATAGGGTGTGTTCATACTTAGTTCCTTGGACTCCTGACTATCAAAAGCATGTTTGTAAAGATCTCGAAATTCTCCAGTGGAAATAATTTTGGCTTACAATCATATCCCAAGAAATGTCAGTCCAACTGAATTCCTTTTGTGGCTTGTGGAAAACAGCAAAATTGGACTCTTATTTCACCATATAATCTATTAAAAATTCAACAGTTGACACTTCCTGAATCTTCTGAGAGTAGAAAAATAGCTGGAGGATATCTATGTAGAAAAGGATATGCTTCTCTTGTGAGTGTATTGTCAATTTTGCGAATTCCGGAAAGTTGTTTCTCTAAGCCTTTAAGAAGCTAACCATTTGTGCTATAGAAGGCTTCTTGATTTGTAGTATGTGAAGATTCTGAATAGAACCTATCTACATTCAGCAAGGGGGGAAAGAGGTCAATGACATGGCATTCTTTTCTTCTCTGCCAAGGTACTTCCATCCATCTAACCATCCATCCATCCATTCCTCAAATTGAAATCACTTTCTTTAGACTTTCAGCTAACCATGTGGTGCGCATGTTTATGTTTAGGAGATGACGCCACTGGTAGATTATCTATTTTCCTGTGATTTTCTTTGACTATAAAAATTGGAAGGGGCTTGAACCCTCTGACAATATCCATAGTGGGCTAGAACAACAAATGGGAAGGGAAAACCAAATGATAATATTAATTTGAAGCATACTATGTTAAGCTTTGCAAAAAAGTAGCTGGGCCTGAAATTTTTAAAGCCACGCTGCTCTAACGAGAGAGAGGGGCCTTAATTTTGATTTCATTGAACGTGAAGTTGTTTTTATTACATTTTTTACTCATAGTGCCAGAAAATTCAATACCTGGGGTGCAAATAAAATTCAGTACACTGGCGACTATACCCTGCCAGTAGAGAAAGCCGAAAACCTGGTTGGGAAGCCCTGCTCATCCACTAGCATCCCTTATATGTTGCAAAGGCCTATTTGTCATTATTTTGGAGACCCTGGAGCCGCGATCCTTCAGATCACTGTAAGCAGAGAAGTGACTTCTCTTTTATGCTTTCAGTTCAGCACATCAGCAATGAGGAGCCAGGTACTTCTTTACCACCAATTTGTACCAAGATTTGATGATCATATATTCCCCTAGGCATTAATCTTACAAATTTATATCTATGTAAATTTTCAACTGAGAACAGCTTCTAAAGGCCTTTCCCTGCATTGGAGAGTTACGTATATTTCTAGTAAGTATTAGAGAGAAACTGTTTCTCATGCCAAAATGATGCTGAAGGATTCACATTTGGTACACTTGAACAACTTGGACTCCAGGTGGTTAAGAATTTATTCCCTCTCTCTGGATTTTTTTTTTTTTTTTTTTTTTGCTCATCTTGATACAGGTGAGTCTATCCAGATCTTTAATGTTGCTAGTGTGCCCTCAGATCATGAAGGCACATGATCAGATGTTGATTCTAAAATGTCCTGAGATCGGAATAGGGCAGTGGGAAAGTCAGGGAAGGGTGAGAAGCACAGTAGAGATTATTTATTTAAAAAAGAAAGGAACACTAATGTTGTAGCAAGGATCCGGTGCGTTGTCATAATCCCATGAGGAGTTACTTGGATGACACAATCGCCTGAAATCAGTCACCATGTTGGGTAATGACTTCGTTCTTGCTGATCTCGTCTAGTGTCATTGTAAATATTTGTGCGTCCATGTTCCATTTTGGCTACTGGATGGCCAAGTCATGTAAGAAGATTTAACTCAAGTATTTATTCTTTAATTGTGTTACTCAGATTTCTTTCAGGCTTGTGAACTGCACCTCGATGTTGAGTTTAACCACCTGGTCCTCACTTCTACCCCTCCCCTGTGAAGCACATTCCATTGCTAAAAGAAAAAGAAATATGAAATTGCTTCCTGTTGTCTGTATAACTGTTTTGATAGTTTGAGATGTTTGTCTATAAAGGATATTTCTCAGCTCAAAGATCGTGTAAATAATTCTATTCCTTTGCTCAGTGGGTTGTTTATTTCTAATGAGGCTGCCAGTTCTCAGAGAGGTTCTATAAAATCACTTTTAAATAGCATAGACAGGGATTACAACTATGTAAAAATCAGTGTGTATATTGACAAAGACTGGGAACACAGATCATTGAAATCAGTTGTATTAGGGTGGTGGGATTATGTGAAAAAAATTTTTTTTCTTTAAAAAAAATTTTTTTGATGTTGTTGTAATACTGCTTTTTAATAAACAAACATCAGAAAGGGAACTATAGAAACATAGAAAAGATGCCAGAAGCAGATTCCTTCTGGCCAGAGCCCAGAGCATGCAGGGCACAGATATTTGCTAGTTACAATTATTCCATAGGCTTTATACTTGCCTGGGTGCTGAGGTTGGCACACGCTTGGGTATGGCACGTGCTTTCTTAGGAGACTATTATCTATAAGTTAAAGCTAGGGAGATGCCACTATTAGAACTCCAACTCCACTCTTCTGCTTTAAAACAGGCTGCCCTCTGCTTTGGTATGGCACACAGGTGTCTGTTTTGTGGATTAGATTTTGGATTAGAGGGGTGACCATTTCATTAGCCCTCCCCCATGAGAACATCTGTTGGAGGTGTCACCTTTCTGGGTGGTTTTAGCAGACTTTCAGGTTGAATTTTGAAAGACTAGAAGGATAAAAAAACAAAATCTTTGTCTCCTACAATTTCTTTGTCCAAGGGGATGTTACTGCATATCGTACAGGTAGAATTCTTCTTTGAATGACCAATAGGCAAGTCCTACTGATTTCAGTGGAAGTCATGACTTGGAATTAAAAACTGACTCTGAAATCCTTAAGACAGATATTTAGGACTATTTCTGCCTATTGGCATTCAGTCCTGTTAGTTTGGGCTTAAGAAGATGGTCTCCATGTGCTTTTTTGTTCTGCCTAATTATAGGTTGTATGCAGTAGCTGTGATTTTTTTTAAAGAGGAAGGGAAACCATCTGACCAAAAGAGAGGAATTCCCTTCTACCTCACCAAAGAAACTTCAGGTGAGGACTTTAAAGATGAGGTAGTAGCCTCAAGTATGTTACTTAGTTTCACCAAGAGCAGACCTGATACCTAGTCAACTCACAGGCTTTTCATTGGCCATTCTCAATGTACAAATACTTACTGGAGTCTGAACCCTGCCATCCCGGTTGAATTTTATGGTCCTTTTCTGAGCTACTTGCAGTTAATACTCAGTTGAAGAAAGGCATGGCCAGTGATGCCAGTATCTTCCAGTCTCTGAGCAAAAGGACTGAAATTCAGCATTTGTAAAATGACAGTCTAATGGGCCTGGGATTTTGAGGGAACTTAACACACAATTCTGAACATATATTTGCATGTGGACTGGGAAGGAACTACTAAATGGGACCTTGGAAATAACAGAAATGTTTTTCCTTTGAAAGAAGTTTTCATAAAAGATTTGTGTTTTCTGTTGGTTAGCTTTCATTTCGTTCACTCCTTCTCTGATCCATACTCCTTTAGGGACCCAATGAATATAACCCAATTTCCCGTGAATTGGGAATGTTTGTTTCATATTAAATACTATCTAACTGAATCTGCAAATGCGGGAGCTGAGCTATCACTTCCACCTGCACACCTTGGTATACAAGTATACTTTACAACCTGTAGCATTTACTACCACTTAATTTGGTTGAACTTAAACTTATAGAACCTGGTCGGTGCCATCAGAGTCTCCTTTGGAAGCTGCCATCAGGTGAATGCTATCCCATAATACCAGTAATAAGGCAAGTATCATGTTCACCTGATTTAGTATTTAAGGGCAAATCAACAGCAGTTATAGAGAATAAATCAGATATAATAGAAAGAATACTAGCCTAGATTCTAACATGGACATTACTGCTAACTTGCTGTGTGACCTTGGGCAAGTCACTTCATTTTTTCAGGACTATTTCCTTATCTGTGAAATAAGGGCATTAAACTAGATGATCTCCAAAGTCTTCCAAAAGCTCTAACATTCCAACCTGCTATACTGATGGAAACTATCACATGCTTAAGCCTGGGTTTCTTAGGTTGCTGTTTAAATGATAGAGTTATGGAAGATGATGAAAAAACTCAAGTAAATTAACTTAACGATACTAGGGTTTGTTGAGGAAATTTATGGCAGCCTTCCGATTCATTCACAGTTGTTTTGTATTTGTTTTGATGTCCATTTTCTGTTGAGCGTTCCCAGTTTTCATTTTCCATACACTCTGTAAAGTCTGGTTTTCCTTACACTGTGGCCAGTATTTGCTACTAGAACAGAAAAACACTGTCACACTTCTGCAATAGAACTGTACTTGGGCCTCTCCTTTGCTATGAAGCAGTGCTGGGCTTTATAGAAGTTAATTTACAAATGGCACAAGATGACAGAACCAATGCATTTTAATGGCTGGGACATACTAAGAGTTACCCTAACCACTTGGCGAGTTGCAGAGAGAGAAATGAAAAAGTATTTACATGCTGTTATCATTCAGAAATACTGACAAATTCACTTGTTGGGAACCAAAGATCGTATTTCTGATAACAACTCCCATAGTGATTGGCCAGTTAATGAGTTCAGTACTGCAAAGAGGGTTAACTAGAAGTTAGCTAGTGGATGGTCACAATGCCCTGCCTACAGCAGAGTGCCAACCAGCCCTGAGTGTGAAACTCAAGTTCAATGTGTGTGCTTGTGTGTGGTGTGCTTTATGGACCCGCATATATACTATGTTCATTAGTGATGATGAGGTCTTTCACAGAATCCTATGACTATTAATGGGTTGAGTTCTAAATCTCAGTACATCAGCCAATAGGAGCCAGATCACAAGGGTACTGATGTCTACTGAGATTGTACTCACAATATCCAGGAAAAAAAAAAAAAGTTGAGGAGGATCTACATTTTCATTGTTTATCAGAATTGTATCTTATTTGGCTGTGCATTACTTATGTCAAAATGTGTTATCTGTAAACCATGTGTAGTGAAATTCTTCTGTAACTTTGGATTAAAGGTATTTACGGTCTTTTTGTTTGGTTGGTTTTTAAGTAAGTTATTTCTTTGTAGACATGCTGATGGTATGGTTCCATCCTTTGAACCTCAGCATCTGATTTTTAAAGAATTTTTGTTTCAATACTGTTATTTTAATTGTGGTTGAAGCAATAGAAAATTGAAATATGGATTGTGCATGACTGTGTCTTGAGTGTAAAAATATTGCAGTTTGAAACTTGGACCTAAAGTATTGCAAATAAAAATGACAAACATCAATGAGCTGGTGTTTCTCTGTCCTTCACATTCCCACCCACCCTCTTGACATGGGCCATTTTACCTATTTCACAAGTTGCAGGTAATACTGTCTCACAGGTATGGAAGCAAGAAAATGCCCAGCCTTGCAAGCAGTACAGAAAAATGCCCTGCAGATTCTGTTACTAAACAACTCAGATCTAGTGTCTCCATCTGATTTTTATATGAAGTAACCCAGAGAGGCAAGTGTGGATACTCAGTGCAAGGCAAAAGCCTGGTAGATCTCAAAGGTTCATGAAGGAGAACTGCCAAAAGAAATCATATGTAATATTGGGCGGCGCCTGTGGCTCAAGGAGTAGGGCACTGGCCCCATGTACCGGGGTTGGCAGGTTCAAGCCCAGCCCTGACCAAAACTGCAAAAGAAAAAAAAAAAGAAATCATATGTAATAAATAATTGGTTTTGATCATTGTTTTCTGCTTGGAAAGTTCTGAACATGTAAAGCTATCTGCATGTTTTACATCTAATATCAAGAATGGGGGAGTGAGCCAGTACCCGTAGCTCAGTGGGTAGGGCGCTAGCCACATACACCCAAGGTGGTAGGTTCAAACCCAGCTTGGGCCAGCTAAACAACAGTGACAACTACAACAAAAAAATAGCCAGGTGTCGTGGCAGGTGCCTATAGTCCCAGCAACTTGGGAGGCCGAGGCAAGAGAATCACTTAAGCCCAAGAGTTTGAGGTCACTGTGAGCTGTCATGCTACAGCACTCTACCAAGCATGACATACTGAGACTCCATCTGAAGAAAAAAAAAATGGGGGGGTGAAGAGAGGGAAGGAGGGATGGGGTGGGGGTTCACGGTGTGTGACACACCTCTTGGGGGCAAGACAAAATTATAAGAGGGACTTTACCTAACAAATGCAAGCAGCAGCGTGACCTAGTTCTTTGTACCCTCAATGAACCCAAACAATAAAAAGAAAGTCTGATATCAAGGTCCAGAGGTCACAGGAGAGATTCCAACCCCACATTAATGAGGACTCCTTTGCGCACACATTTATCAAACTCCTTCAGGATGTCAGACACGGGACATGTCTACTAAATACAAGTCTCCTAAAAAATCACCTCTAAATGTGACTAAATGACCATAAAGCTCATTGGAATTACTGTATGCACATACTGAAGTCACAAAAACTCAAGACAAGAACACCAGAGATTTGGTAAACTGGAGGTTTGCTCCAGCAGTATTACTTGTACAGTGGGCGTAGTGGTCCTTCTGGAGCGTGCATGCATAATTTTATACCTTTGTGTCAGTGGATACACGCTGGTACTATATTCTTTACAAATGGATAGTATATCCTACCAAATGTTAAGATTGTGTTTTTTT
>NW_003852662.1:443750-445923 GCF_000181295.1 Otolemur garnettii | reverse complement strand
CATTGCCAGGAGTTCTTCCTGATGTGCATGGATTGACTGGCTCCTCAGCCTATGGTATCACATGAGAATAAAATGTACAGTGAGAAATAGCTTTTAATTTTACAACATGTAATACTGAGTTTCCTTGCTTTAAAAGACAGGAGGGCGATGCCATGTTCTAACAATGTTTACACTGTTGTAAGACTGCAAACATTGTTTCCTGAAACCCTTACAGTAGGTTCAAATGAATAGCCCCACCATGTTTTCCACATTTTCTTTCTAAACTCCCTGTTGAACAAACATTAGCAAAGGGAGCTAAAACCCCTTTCATATTGAAATAGATGGAGCTGACATAATTCAGATATCTTTAAATTATTTAAATAAGATAGTTATTCCTCTAGCATTCAGGAGAACAGAGATTACCAAACTGTTTCCAACAAGGAAGAGCTTAATCCCTCATTACTGGTTCATTACCACCTTCAGCAATGGCTTTTGTTTTCGTTTTGGATACATTATGTTTGTTACTCTGTTTTTCACCTAAAGCAGAAGTGCATATATCATAATCTACTTTCAGGATATTTCTATCATGAAACTTGACTGTGGAAAAGACAATAATTGTCCCAGTTTGTAATTTAGAGTCTTCTAACTGCTTGGGATAAACACAATCTGGATTCCATGTTTTATCATTAATCTCACCAACACCAACACGTGTAGCAGCAAAATGATGTAAATACTTCATTGTGGGAAGACCCATATGACCAAATTCCAAACGATAAAGGTTTCATCCCCCATCATGGCCACATTGGGAAACAAAATTGCATGGAGTGTACTTGTACTAATCTGGTACCAAACAACATAGATGTATGTACTGATACCGGAGTAGCCTATGGTACCAGGATAAATGTGTGTAATAAGGAACATTTCCTTTCATTAGTGCTCATATGAGGAACAAAGGCGTCAATTCCAAGGTCAATGAAACTTTTTTTTTAGTTGTCCCCGTGGCAAACTCCTGTGATCTTTTCTCACTCATTGTCTGTATAAAATTTGAGCATTATTAGCATCAACTTCAGCTCTTCGTTCAAATGATATATCAACTGTACTTTATGGGTTATTAAAGAAGCTAAAGCCTTGATGTCATTTGCACTAATATCTTCACTGTAAAGGGTGCAGTGTTCGTTTTTGTTAGGCCTGTGTGATCTATGTGACCTTCCAGGAGCCACTGGATGGGAAAGACTGGCTCCTAGAACACGGCAGGGCTGAATGATTCATAAGATGCCACGCACCCAGTTGAGTTCACCTCAGTTTCTCAGATCTTCAGATTTTCTACTGGTTTTTGTCCCACCATCTTGGCATCGCAGTTGAGGAAGCTCCACCTCCAACTGTGTACAGTTTCCAAGCATAGTGTCCTTCATCATTGTCATGGTTCCTGGCTACAGCTGAAGTGGCACCTGCTGCTACAGGAGCAAGGTCAAGTACAGGTTTGGCTCCTCAGCCTCTAAGGGAGAAATAAAGGAAGGCACTCTATCTAGAGCAGTAGTTCTCAACCCTCCCAATGCCATGACCTTCTAATACAGTTCTTCATGTTGTGGTGACCTCCAACCATAGAATTATTTTTGTTACTACCTCATAACTATAATTTTGCTACTGTTATGAATTGTAATGTCAATATCAGATATGCAGGAGACCCCCAAAGGGGTCACGACCCACAGGTTGAGAACTGCTGATCTAGAGGAATACTTACTTTGCTGGTCAACATGTGGATGGTGGCCCAGTGCCTTTTCTTAACTTCCTATTGACTGGAGTATACACCATGGCCCACTGTGAGAGATTTACTCCATTTTTCTTTATGCCTGTAGACAAGACAATGATTTGAGGCTCCTTAGTTAGGTACCCAATTCCTCAACAGCACTCAACACCCCTTCATGCAGTTGCTACAATCATCTTGTAACAATGTATTAGTGTTCTATTCAAGGTTGTTACAAAATGCCTTGGGGGGCAACATGTATGTTTCTAGCAGTTTCCACTTTAGAAACTGCTGATATTCTATCAGCTTCCTGAATCTCCACACTCCCATTTTCTCCCCCGTAGAGAAACTCTCTGGGCACTGGGCTTTCCTACCAAGAATGAAATGATGAAGGTGAAATCATCATTTGCAGTAGGGTGGTCGTCCACTACCAAAATGCTCCATCCTGGC
>NW_003852662.1:435589-443307 GCF_000181295.1 Otolemur garnettii | reverse complement strand
AAATGGGGTGGCATCTGTGGCTCAAAGGAGTAGGGCACCAGCCCCATATACCATAGGTGGTGGGTTCAAACCTGGCCTCGGACAAAAAGAGGATAAATGGATCAGCACCCATAGCTCAGTGGTTAGGGCGCCAGCCACATACATGGGGCCGGCCTGGGCCTGCTAAACAACAATGACACCTACAACAATAGCAAAATAAAATAGCCAGGCATTGTGGCAGGTGCCTGTAGTCCCAGCTACTTGGGAGGTTGAGGCAAGAGAATCACTTAAGCCCAAGAGTTTGAGGTTGCTGTGAGCTATGATGTCACAGCACTCTACCAAGGGTGACATAGTGAGACTGTCTCAAAAACAAAAAAAATTTTAAAATAAAAATAAAAAAAGAGGGTAAAATATATAAGAGGTTGTAAAAAATAGAAAAGGTAACATATCCAGATGCTTATTCTGCCACATAGTAGGTACTTGATAAATAATAGCTATTGTTATTATTAGCCTGCTTTTTAAAAAAATAGTCCTGCCCAACTAAAACACCTTCAATAGTAGCCATGTCTCAGAGTGAATTTTGGCCAGTAATCCAAATACAGAGAAGTCTTTCTCCCTCAATACTCCAACCTTTGTTAGAGACTTCTGGTCCTGAGTAGCACAAGCCCGGGTGGGTCCTAGTTGGTGAAATGTGCAGTATGCTCACCAGCTTTCCCCATCTCTCTAACCAAAGGCAAGAAATCTTCACTCACTAACACCAGCATCTTGCTTATGGCAGCATCCTGCTATGCTCTCTGTGTTGGCCGGGCCTTGCTTTTGCAAAGCAAGCTCATGTCTCACATTTGTGTGTCAGGCCCTCATCCGTCTTAGGCAGAAATTAAGTTCTTTCACAGGTCTCAAGTCTTTTCCCTTCTTACATTGATTGCCAAAGCCATGCAAAATACCCTTATAACCATAAGACAATATCTGGGGGGGGGAGAGGGGGGCAATGTGTCTATTTCCATTTATTTTAGCAGTGGGAATTACACATCCTTACAAAAGCTGGTTGACCCAGAATTGAACCATGCAGTTGAAATGAGGCAATTTTATTGTATTTATACTTCAATGGAGCTGAAAATTAAAAAGAAGCAATGGGAATGTGTGTGTAGGTGTATGGAAATGGATGTATGTCTGATTTGGTCACTTCTCACCACCTTCACTACGATCAATCTGATCCAAGCCAAGCCATCTTCATCCCTGCTTGGATGGTTACGACAATAGCCTCTTAAGGATGCTCCAGGAGTCTACATTTTCACACCTAACTGTAGTCTCAGTACAACATTCTACATAAATCAAAACTCTCCAGGGGCTCCGTATTCCTCTCAGAGTAGAAGTAAAGTCCTTATAACGACAACACACAGTGCCCTGCACTCTGAGTGCAACGTCTTGCCTTCTCACCATGCTTCCTTTATTAGCCCTCTCGCTTATTCTTTTCCAGGCACACTGGTTCTCTGGTATACCCCAAGCGTTTTAGACATGTGTTTGCCTCAGAGATTGTGCCTTCTAATGCAACAACTTTCTTTTAGCTATCCACAGCATCATCTTGCACTTCAAGTCTTTAAGGTGTTTTGCTTTGTTTTGTTTTTTAACTGAAGCCTACCCTGATCACCCCATTTCACACTGTAATTCCCTGACCAGAACGCCTGATTTTGCTTTCTCTGATCCTTTCTCTTAGTAATACACTGTTTATTTATTATGTCTACTATCTGACTTCCTCCGGATGAATATAAACTCTACCAGGACAAGTAGCTTCCCTTTTTAATTCCCTGAAGTCATCTTCAGGCGCATACGAGTCACTCAACAAACCTTACTTGACTGAGTGAATGTTGACTGTTCTTTTCTTCTTGAAACTCTGTCTTCCCTTCAACAAAGGAAAGAACATATCGTGCTTATGACTGTGAAGAATCAACATTGTTAAAATGCCCGTGCTACCCAGAGCAATCTACAGATTTAAAGCATTCCCAAAGTACCAATGGCATACTTGAAGAACTTGAAAAAATAGTACTTAGTTTCATATGGAACCAGAAAAAAACCCTAATAACCAATGCAATTCTAAGAAATAAAAACAAATCTGGAAGCATCACATCATCAGACTTTATTTATTTTTGCAGTTTTTGGCCAGGGCTGGGTTTGAACCCACCACCTCTGGCCTATGGGGCTGGCACCCTACTCCATTGAGTCATAAGCGCCACCCACATCATCAGACTTTATACTACAATTCCACAGTGATCAAAACAGCATGGTACTGGCACAAAAATAGAGATATACATCTATGGAATAGAATAGAGAACCTAGACCTGAACCCAGTCACGTATCACCATCTAATCTTTGATAAACGAAACAAAAGCATACACTGGGGAAAAGAATCCCTATTTAATAAAAGGTGCTGGGAGAACTGGTTAGCCACATGTAGATGACTGAAACTGGACCCGCACTTCTCACCATTTACATAAATGGGACTCTCGCTGGATAAAAGATTTAAATTTAAGATAACATGATAAAAATTCTAGAAGAAAGTGTGGGAAGAGCTCTTGACAATATCAGCCTCAGAAACAATTTTATGAATAAGACTCCCTTGCCAATTGCAGCAACACCAAAAATAAATAAATGGACCATGACCAAGCTAAAAAGTTCCGGCACAGTCTTCAGCATGGGAGAAGATATCTGCATGCTATGGATCTGACTGATTCATATCAAAGGCTGATAACCACAACCTACAGAGAAATCAAACTAACCAACAAGAAAAGAGCAAACAATCACATTTATAAGTGAGCAGGAGACGTGTACAGACCCTTCTCTGAGGAAGACAGACAAATGGCCAACAAACACATGAAAAAATGCTCATCGTCCCTAATCATCAGAGAAATGCAAATGAAAACCAGCCTGAGAGATCACCTAACTCCAGTGAGAACAGTCCACATCACAAAGTCCCAAAGCTGCAGGTGCTGGTGTGGATGTGGAGAGAAGGGAACACTTTTACACTGCTGGCAAGATTGCAAACTAAACCAGCCTCTATGGAAAGAAGTATGGACAATCCTCAAAGAGCTAAAAGTAAACCATCCATTTGGTCCCACAATCCCATTACTAGGTATCTACACAGAAGAAAAAAATATTTTATCATAAGGACATTTGCACTAGAAAGTTCATCACAGCCCAATTATAATCATCAACACATGGAACCAACCCAAGTGCCCATTAACTCATGAATGGATCGGCTCGGCGCCTGTGGCTCAAGTGGCTAAGGCGCCAGCCACATACACCTAAGGTGGTGGGTTCGAATCCAGCCCGGACCCGCCAAACAACAATGACGGCTGCACCCCCAAAAAAATAGCCGGGCGTTGTGGCGGGCGCCTGTGGTCCCAGCTACTTGTGAGGCTGAGGCAGGAGACTTGCTTGAGCCCAGGAGTTGGAGGTTGCTGTGAACTGTGATGCCACAGCTCTCTACCCAGGGGGACAGCTTGAGACTCTGTCTCAGAAAAAAAAAAAAAAACCTCATGAATGGATCAATAAACTGTGACATACACGCACACACACACATACAGCATGGAATACTATTCAGCCATAAAAAGCTGGAGACTTTATATACTTGTATTTACCTGGATGGAGGTGAAGCACATTCTTAGTAAAGTATCACAAGAGTGGAAAAGGAAGTATCCAATGTACATAATGCTAATATAAAACCAATAAATAAAAAACTACACACCTATGTGTGAGAAAAAACACAACTGAATTCAATGGGGGAAGGGAAAGGGGAAAAGGGAGGAGGGAGGAAGAATCAGTAAGCCCTCACCTAATGTGCACAGTATAAGGGTACACAACACACCACCTGGGTAAAGGGCTCAGCTACAACTTGAACTTTACCTAACAAACACAAACAATGTAACCTAATCATTGGTGCCCTCATATTAATCTGAAATTTAAAAATAGAAATCAAAAAGATGATAAACACCCACAAAAGGAGAAAGGACATTGGATCTTCTTTTTGTTCTATTACTAATCTCTCTTGAGCATGCCCCTCCCTTTCTGGTTGCCACTTCTCTCTTTTGCTTTTCATATTCTTCCTTCGAAGCCGTCCGTGCATGTGGTCTATTTTGTTCACACCCATGTTTCTAATTCACATCCCATATCATAACTCCAAAATTAATATCTTCAGCCTATGTGTCTCCTCTAAGCTCTAGACATATTGCAAATCCACCTACCTACTCAAAATCTCCACTAATGTGTCCCAAAGGCACTTGACACTCAAAAATGAATGCATTCTCATATTTGTTGTATCATAACCTATCCTCATATTTTCCCTTTCAGCCCTGCCCAAGTCAGAAATCTAAGTATCATCCTTGAATTTCTCCGTATGTTATTTATCCCTACTATTTCCTCAGTTACCAAGTTCTTTTATTATTGATTCTTGTCATTAAATATCTCTTAACCAATCCCTTGCTCTTTGTCCCCACTACTACTGGGAAATATTTAAGTCATCCAGGAAAGGAAATAATTAAGGCCCAAAGGAACTGGTCTCTTAGTTTCCATTCTTGGCACCTTTCTAGTTCACATTGCTGCTGGAGTTTTTCTTATAAAAAATACATCTGAGGGTGGCGCCTGTGGCTCAATAGGGTAGGGCGCCGGCCCTATATGCCAGAGGTGGTGGGTTCAAACCCAGCCCCGGCCAAAAAAAAAAAATTAAAAAGAAAAAATAAACAGTTCAACTTATGAAAAAAAAAAAAAACATATCTGATTAGGTCATTCTCCCCTCTTAGATTCCTTCCATGGACTTTCTGAAACTATTAGGACGGACCTCTCACTTCAGTGTACCCCCTTCACGTGGATCCTTGGCTCAAGTTCAAGAGCTTGTCTAATACTTTCTGAAGATAAAACATGACCCCTGCTTATAGATACATAGAGAGATTTGGGAACCACATATGAAAGTCACATCAAGAAATCAAAATTTATGATCTTGGCTCGGCACCTGTGGCTCAAGCAGCTAAGGCACCAGCCACATACACCTAAGGTGGCGGGTTCGAATCCAGCCCGGGCCCGCCAAACAACAATGATGGCTGCAACCAAAAAATGGCAGGGCGTTGTGGTGGATGCCTGTGGTCCCAGCTACTTGGGAGGCTGAGGCAGGAGACTCGCTTGAGCCCAGGAGTTGGAGGTTGCTGTGAGCTGTGATGGCCATGGTACTCTACCCAGGGGGATAGCTTGAGGCTCCATCTCAAAAAAAAAAAAATTTATGATCTTTAACTCACTAAGGAGTAGAAAAAGATAATGAAGAACATTGGCTGTAGTTTGTGACTGCAAAGTCTTCTTGTATTATAATCCTGTAGAAAAGCATATTAAGCCCAATAATGTAATTAATCCTGAGGACAAGAACTTGCAGACAGCTAAGGAGGAAAAGGGGGAGAAGAAGGCATTTTTGCACTGGTCATCATACAGAAAAAACACATAGTACTCTTCATCCCACGGGGTTTGGATTTGTCCTTCCAGTTGTTGCAAGTCCAACTCCATCCTGGAAAATAAGCTTATTCACTTCTCAATTTGATGTTCAGGAAAGCACAGTCCTTGACCTCTGAGCTGAATGGGTTTGATATGTTTTTCAATCTTGGAATTGATCCCATAGTTGTCTAGAACTAGACACACAGAGATCTTTTATGTTACAGTAAAATGAGTTCTCCAATCATCATTGAAAGTTCCACCCCAATTGGCTTGCCATGAGAGAAGATCTATACTGAAGGAAAAAGTATGACTTTGTCCCTGCACTTGGGAGGCCAAGGCAGGTGGCTCGCCTGAGCTCACAAGTTTGAGACCAACCTGAACAAGAGCGAGACCCCATCTCTGAAAAATAGCCAGGCGCTGTGGCAGATACCTGTAGTCCCAGCTACTTGGGAGGCTAAAGCAAGAGAATCACTTGAACCCAAGAGTCTGAGGTTGCTGTGAGCTATGATGTCACAGTACTCTACCAAGGGTGACCAAGTGAGACTCTGTCTGAAAAAAAAGAAGGTATGAGTTTTGTTGGTATGGCTGTAAGTCCATCCCTGAAATAAAAGGCAACTCTGCCCTTCTCTGGGCAGAGCTCCTCTGGAGAGATGGACTGTGCCAGCCTGCAAGTCAGCTAGGATAAGCACTCTGGCACTGATTATGGATTTTCTTTGCACCCCTCAACATCTGGAAGGAGCATCTAAAAACAACTCGATGACCTAATGGGATCCAAAGAAAGGAGATGAGATCCATCTGCCAAATCTGGGCAGCAGAGGAAGGAAGGGGGTTGACCAGTTGTTTTTATACACTCTGCTCTCAGAACATGGAAGCAGTGGAGGAGTATCAGGTGCTCTGGAGTTATACCCATCTTGGTTCAAATCCCACCTCTGCCACCTAAGAGCCATGTGCATTTAAACTAATTCCTTAAATTTTACAAGCTTTCATTTCCTTATCTATCGAATTGGAATAGGTACACTCTTATAAAGAGTTGTAAAGATAGAGTGAGACCACCTTGTGGATAAGTGTAAGGCAGAGGGCTTGGCAAACAATATTCTTTTGTTAAATAATAGTTTCTTTCTTCCCTTTCCTAGTCAAAGACTGTATGAAGAGTGAGCCCGAGAAACCAAGACTCCTTACAGTGGTTCTCAACCTTCCTAATGCCGCGACCCTTTTATATAGTTCCTCATGTTGTGGTGACCCCCACACATGAGGAGTGGTGTCTCAGTTCCTAACATCACCAGAAATCTGTGTTTTCCGATGGTCTTAGGCCATCCCTGTGAAAGGGGAAAGTGTCCTTTGACCCCCAAAGGGGTCGTGGACCCATAGGCTAAGAACTGCTGCAGATCAGAGCTACCCTTTCTTGAACTGGCCTGATTCTCACAGCAAAGTCTTTTTTTTTTTTTTTTTTTTTGAGACAGAGTCTCATTGTGTCCCCCTGGGTAGAGTGCCATGGCGTGACAGCTCACGGCAACCTCAAACTCTTGGGCTTAAGCGATTCTCTTGCCTCGGCCGCCCAAGTAGCTACAGGCACCTCCCACAATGCCTATTTAAAAAAGTTTTTATTAAGTCATTCATACTTAGATCAGAAATACATTTATGCCATTACCTGGCTATTTTTTTGTTGCAGTTGTCATTGTTGTTTTAGCTGGCCTGGGGTTGGGTTCAAACCCACCAGCCTTGGTGTATGTGGCCAGCACTCTAACCACTGTGCTATAGGTGCCAAGCCAGCAAAGTCTTTTTTCATGTCTGTTGGGTGATGTTCTTTCTCATGGGGCGAGAAGGACGGCTTGGCCACAGGTGCAAGCTCATTCCTAGAATTATTTGAAAGCAAGAAATGACTACATACTCTTAGATGGCACGTAGCCAAATGTCTTTGTTTTCCACTCCCTTTTATTGGGAGCTAGTCATTTACATCACCTTGATCAATAATCCTAACATCCTTAATTGTTATCTTAAACTATAGAAAAAAAAGAAAGTCCAGGAAAGTGAGATAACCATCCTAAGATTAGCCTAAAGAAAGAAAGTCCGGGAAAGTAAGACAACCATTTTAAGCTAGCCTCAGGCTGTTCCTTTCTGAAGACCTAAAAGAACTATACATTATTTGACTTCTATTGTTAAAGTTAAAGGTTAGGATAAACAGAGGAGTAAAACCTTTTTCTTCTATGTACTCAATTAAATTTCCGAGAAACAGTCTCCATGACTGTTTTCCTTTTTTTTTTTTTTTTTTT
>NW_003852662.1:432765-434871 GCF_000181295.1 Otolemur garnettii | reverse complement strand
AGACTGCTGTGGCATCATACCTCACAGCAACCTCAAACTCTTGGACTCAAGCAATTCTTTTGCCTCCGCCTGCAGAGTAGCTGGGAGTACAGGCACCCGCCACAATGCCCAGCTAATTTTAGAGGACGGGGTCTTACTCTGGCTCAGGCTGGTCTCAAACCTGTGAGCTCAGTCAATCCACCCACCTCGGCCTCCCAGAGTGCTGGGATTAGCAAGCATGAGCCACTGTGCCCGGCCTTGGTGTACCATTTCTAAATAAATAATATTTGTTTTACTTTTATCTAAAAAGTGATACATGCCCCATATTTATTTTAATGTTCATAAGTTAAATGCTATTTAATATTGGCCATATCCTTCAAATTGATGTAAAGTTTCTATGTAGTCCCTATCAAAATCATAACTGGCTTCTTTGCAAAAATTCGCAAAACTTGACAAGCTGATCCAGAATATCAACAACAAAGAGAAGGATGAAGTTGCAGGTCTCAAACTTCTTGATTTCAATACTTACTACAAAACTACAGCAATCAAAACAACATGGTTTTGCCATAAGGATAGACTTAGATCAATGGAATAGAACTGAGAACCTAGAAATAAACACACACATTTGTGGCCCAGTGGTTTCCAACAAGAATGCCAATCCATTATTTTCTACGAATGATGCTGGGGCAACACCAGTTGCACATGGATTATCCACATGCAAAATGATGAATCTGAATTCTTGCTACCTAGCACATATAAAAACTAACTCAAAATGGATCAAAGGCCTAAATCTAAATGCAAAAACTATAAAATTCTGAGAAGAACACATAGGCATATATCTTTTGTGGCATTGGATTCAACAATGGTTTCTTAGCTATCGCACCAAAACCGCAAGCAACAGAAGAAAAAGTAAGCAAATTGGACATCATGAAAATTAAAAACTTTATGTTTCATAGGACATCATCAAAAAATAAAAAAGGACAACACAGAAAAGAGATCACATATCTGTAAAATGCCTGAGATCCAGGATATATAAATAACACCCACAACTCAATAATAAATGACAAATAGACAACTATAGCCCAGGATGAAGGAGAGAAATGGAGTGGGAAGGGAAGGGGGGGTGACAGAGGAAGGGTAAAAGGCAGGACCACACCTATGGAGCATATTGCAAGGGTACAAGTCAAATCTATCAAGTGTAGAACATAGATGTCTTAACACAATAATCAAGTAAATGAGGTGAAAGCTATGTTGATTGGTTTGCCGTAAGCACATCAGATTGTATAATAAAGTCAACACATTGTACCCTACATATGCATGAATGTATTCATGATCTATGTGTATATATGACTTAATAAAAACTAATAATAAGATCGATGATGACCACTGGAAAAAAAATAATAATAAATGACAAATGTCCCAATTAAAAAATTAGCAAAGGATCTCAACATCTATTTTTCCAAAAAAGATGTGCAAATTCTCAATAAGTACATCATTAGCCATCACGGAAATGAAAAATTAAAACACAATGATAAATTTTCATCCTTCACAACCATTAACTTTGTACATGTTAACCAGCATCTCCCCATATCCCTCACCTCCTCTCCCCTGGTAACCACTCTTCTACTCTGTTTCTATGTATTTGACTTTTTTAGATTCCGCATATAAGTGAGTTCATGCGGAATTTTTCTGTCTGTCTCCAGATTCTTTAACTTCACATAATGAATAAGCCTGGAGAATGAATGTATAATATGATGATGATACTTAATACTACTGCACTGTAATTGGAAATTTGCTAAGAGAGTAGACCCATGAGCTTATGCCAAGAAATGTAACTATGAGAGGATATGGGTATGTTAATTTAATTGATTATCGTAATGATTTCCCAATGTACGTGTATTGGAAAACATCATCTTATACAATATCATATATAAATAAATAATTTTTTTATTTTAAAACACAAAAACATGATATTACTTAACACCCACTACAACAGAAAAATCAAAAGGAAAGATGATAATAACAAGTGTAAGGCTTGGCACCTGTGGCTCAAGTGGCTAGGGCGCCAGCCACGTACACTCAAGGTGACAGGTTCGAATCCAGCCCCGGCCCGCCAAACAACAATGA
>NW_003852662.1:430285-431708 GCF_000181295.1 Otolemur garnettii | reverse complement strand
TTTTTTTTTTTGAGACAGAGACTTGCTATATTGCCCTGGGTTGAATGCTGTGATGTCACAGCTCACAGCAACCTCCAACTCTTGGGCTTCAAGCGATTCTTTTGCCTCAGCCTCCCAAGTAGCTGGGACTACAGGCACCCTCAACAACACTCGGCTATTTTTTGGTTGTAGTTGTCATTGTTGTTTAGCAGGTCCAGGCCAGATTCGAACCCACCAGCTTTAGTGTATGTGGCCAGAGCCCTACTCACTGAGGTATAGGTGCCTAGCCAAGTCTGTCTTTTTTCTTATCAATTTATGAGAATGAATTACTTTTCTTAGATATGAGGCTTTTGTAACACAAGTGTAAGGCAAATGTTTTTCCTCCCTTTATTCTTGCCTTTTTACTTTCTTAAAGTTCTTCTTTTTTTTTTTGAGACAGAGCCTCAAGCTTGTTGCCCTGGGTAGAGCGCTGTGGCATCACAGCTCACAGCAACCTCCAGCTCCTGGGCTCAAGCGATTCTCCTGCCTCCGCCTCCCAAGTAGCTGGGACTACAGCGCCTGCCACAATGCCTGGCTGTTTTTTTGTTGCAGCCGTCATTGTTGCTCAGGCTGGATTTGAACCCACCAGCTCAGGTATATGTGGCTGGCGCCTTAGCCACTTGAGCCATAGGCACCAAGCCGTAAAGTTCTCTTTTGATGAAAAGGAGATCTTAATTTTAACAAGGTACAATTTATCATTTGTTACTCATATGATTAGTATATATTGTGTCTAATCTAACAAATGTCTTCCTGTCTCAAGGTCATGAAAATATTCTCCTATATTATCTACTAGAAAAATATTTCAAAATTAGGTTTAATTCAACCTAGAGTTGACTTTTGTTGATAGTGTTGGGTAGGAATCAAGATTCATTTGTGGCTTGGCACCTGTAGCTCAAGTGGCTAAGGTGCCAGCCACATACACCTGAGCTGGTGGGTTCAAATCTAACCCGGGCCTGCCAAACAACAATGATGGCTGCAACCAAAAAAAAAAAAAAAAACAAAAAAACAGCCAGGCGTTGTGGTGGGCGCCTGTAGTCTCAACTACTTGGGAGGCAGAGGCAGGAGAATTGCTTGAGTTCAGGAGTTGGGGGTTGCTGTGAGCTGTCATGCCATGGCACTCTACCCAGGGCGACAGCTTGAGGCTTTGTATCAAAATAAAATAAAATAAAATAAAAATAAATGTGTTAAAAAAAAAAAGATTCATTTCTTTCCTAAATGGATAACCAATTGACCCCATGCCATTTACCGAGATATTTTCTTCTCCTTACTGTTCTTCTATGCCTCCTTTATCGTATACAGAATGTCCACATGTGCAGGTCTGAGTTGGACTATCTGCTCTGTTCCTCCTTGTACCTATGGGGACACTACTAAACCACACAATCTTTTTTTTTTTTTTTTTTTTTTT
>NW_003852662.1:414219-419978 GCF_000181295.1 Otolemur garnettii | reverse complement strand
GATTACAGGTGCCTGCCACAATGCCTGGCTATTTGTTGTTGTTGTTGTTGTTGTTGCAGTTTGGCTGGGGCCGGGTTTGAACCCTCTGCCCTTGGGGCAAACTGCCCTACTCACTGAGGCACAGGTGCCACCCCAATGTCTTTACTTTTTCTAGGAAATTTTGTTCTTTATTTTTCAAAAAAATAAATTAAGGATATCATAAAAGTCAACAAAATCAGGGAAAATTGTTGAGATATGAAGTCTCTGCTATCTGAACAGATTTCACAGAAGGTGGTGAATAACATTTTGTATACCTTACTAAAAGTTCTAAGATTAATTTATTATTTTACCAGAAAGGTTAATTTTAGTTTTTCTTTATTATTATTTTTATCAATTTGTGGGGAACATGCGCAGATTTGCTGAATAGATATACTGTGTACTGGTGAAATCTAGGCTTTCTGTGTAACCCTCACCCCATTAGTGCACATAGCATCCATTACGTGATTTCTCAGTCCACTTGCCCCTCCCACTCTCCCATCCCTTCTGAGTCTCCAACTTAAAATAAGTGAGAACAGAACAATGTCTTTGAATTGCTGAAAGAAAAAAAAAACTGCCGAACCAGAATTTTATATCCAGCAAAAATATCTTTCAGGAATGAAGGCAAAATAAAGGTATTCTTAAAACTAAGAGAATTCATTAACAGCTCTAAAAGAAATACTTAAAGAAGTTTTTCAGAGCTAGGTGTTGTGGTGGGCACCTGGAGTCCCAGCTACTAGGGAGGCTGAGGCAAGAGAATTGCCTAAGCCCAAGATTCGGAGGTTACTGTGAGCTGTGACACCACAGCACTCTACCAAGGGTGACAAAGTGAGACTCTGTCTCTAAACATAAATAAAAGAAGTTTTTCAGGCTGAACATTAATGATACCAGAGAGAATCTTGAAACTTAAGGAATTAAGAAAGAGATGCAGAAATAGTAAATGGCTGACTAAATATAAAAGACTATTTTCCTCCTCTTGAGTTCTTTAAAATATATATGGCTGTGGAAAGCACAAATTATACCATTTTCTGGTGAAATTTTAAAAATGTGTTTCGAAATAGCAATGGAAACTTTAAAATAGGGTGAAGTGGTATAAGGCTCCACAGTAAAGCTCAGTTGAATTTTGAAAAATCCATTCATATAACCAACACAATAATCAAGATACCCAGCAGCTCCACGATAATGAACATAATCATCACCTCCAAAAGTTTCCCCGAGGATTCTGTTGCATTCCTTTCTTTCTTCCTTTTCTACCTCCCCAAGCTTCTGTCACCATAGAGTAGTGATATGTTTTCTGTCACTATAGAGTAGTTTGAATTTTCTAGATTTTATATGAATGGAATAAAGCAATATGTAACCCTTTCTGGTCTGGTTTCTTTGACTGGTCATAATTATCTTGAGATCCATTCATGTTGTATGTATCAAAAACATGCAGATTGTATATACGTAGGATTAGTGCACTGATTCCTTTGGGGAACACCGAGTTGACTAACAAATTATATACGTGCATGAAGTGTAAGTTAGGGGCAAAGATTCTGGAAGAAATCATTTGTAATACTATTTGCACAGTTCTTTTTTTTTTTTTTTTTTGAGACAGAGCCTCAAGCTATCCCCCTGGGTAGAGTCCCGTGGCATCATAGCTCACAGCAACCTCCAACTCCTGGGCTCAAGCGAGTCTCCTGCCTCAGCCTCCCAAGTAGCTGGGACCACAGGCGCCCGCCTCAACGCCTGGCTATTTTTTTTTTTTTTTGGTTGCAGCTGTCCTTGTTGCTTTTTGGCGGGCCCAGGCTGGATTTGAACCTGCCACCTTAGGTGTATGTGGCTGGCGCCTTAGCCGCTTGAGCCACAGGCGCCGAGCCTATTTGCACAGTTCTTAGGACAGTATTGTGGGTACACAGCTGATAATACAGATGTAGGTAAGTGGCCACCACTTTGGGGGGGACAGTATATTTTCATGGCAAACTCCAGGTTTGGGGGTCCAATGCATATGATTAGGCCAAATCCATCACTTATTGGCTGAGTGACCACGACTAAGTTATTCTGTCTCTTCTGTTTCTTCACTTCCTTATCTTTGAAAATCAGGGCTGATAGCATTTCACATAGTTGTGGGCATTAAAGCGTAACCATGTATATAAAGCATTGAGGATGGAATCTGACACAAGGGGGATAATTAAAAGCATGATCTCCTTTTCTTTTCGACCCTTTTTATTTGGGGAAAAAAATTTACATTCTTATAAAAATAAGTCGTAGCTTCTGTGAGCTTAATTGTAATATCATAGTGCCATCTGGTGACCATATGGAATGATTACATTATCTGTGTGGATTCTTCATTTCTAACAATAATCTACATGTAAATCTCCTGTGTGTTCTGCACTAGTGTGGCGGGGATGGAGAGTGAGGGCTACACTTGAGAACTGTTCGACTGAACTATACTCCTTTGAAGATCCCTCCCTTGGGGAGGCATGCCTTCATGTCCGGAGGGAAAATGAGAGGAGTTTCCCCTTCACCTACCCTCGGATGAGCAGATGGCAGCTGGAGTGTGTAAGCAAACGTGTTAAAGTCTTCACAGTCACTCAACTCTAAGGGAGACACTAGGAGAGGGGAGTTGATATTTTCTCTTGTTTGGGGGTATCTGCTCTTGAAATATCTGGCTTGTTCCTATAACTTTGGCTTTAAGTCCAAGCCTGATCAAGGGCTTTCAAAATTGAGTAACTCCAAAGCGCACCCAACTGTGGCTAAATAGGAAAGAAAAGAAGGCCCTTTCCATTCTCCCAACTACTCCACCTCCCAGACAAAGAACTGCAGCCAAGGCCTCTAAATCCATCAGGCTTGTACCGGGGCTCAGGTTTCATGAAGTACCTCCACCCACCCACCCTCACCTCCAGTGGCTCTAAAAGAAATTTTAACAGACAGCCACTCTCTTCATCTCTCCCGAGCTATCAATTCAAACAAGACTGGTCAGTTGGTTGAATATGATCTTTATTGTGATTTGGTGCATTTAAGGCAATGTGGTGAAGGCACTGCAGAAGTTACAGAGTGGAAAATGTGGTAGGAAATGAGCGAGCTAAAATAAGGCTACACGATATTTTTTTTTTTTTTAATGAATGCACTGCTGGACTAGACTAAGTACTACGACTATGTTTCTTTTTCATCATGGCAGAAGCGTTGCAATATTGTTGAAGGTAGGGGGTTGGGGTGGAATTAGGGAAGGCTTCATGGAGGAGGTGGCATTTGTGCTGGGCCTTGAAGGAGGGGCAGACTATCAATAGATGAAGATGGAGGGAAGAACATTTCATAATGACTTACTCAAGGGAACATTCTGGAGAAGAACTGAAAAACAAGAGGGCAAACAAACACCCTCGGGGAGTGAAGCTTCCCAACTGAGGGAAAAGCCTAAGGAGCCCGGGCTGGGACCAAAGTCTCCAGCCCCCAGATGGGGTCTTCAGTACCAATGATATTAGGAGGCACAGGACAACAGGCTTGTTTGTAAATCTAGCAGCAGCAAGAGGTTTCACATTGCAGTCAGGGGCCCCAGACTGGCCATACTATGCCCGGATGGATTCTCTCGTCTTTTTGGTGAATATGGTACTTATTCATCCTTCCTCTCGCCCACTGACTGCCTGAACGGTAGTTCGTGCGCGCTCATGTGCGCGTGTGTGAGTGTAGGTGTGTGTGGATGGGTGGGGGACCAAGGCTGTGTCTCCCACTGCAGCTTCTTCCACTTTTCCCTCTTGTGGCACACAGCTGGCTTCCATTGAACTGAAGCTCGGGCCCTTCTCGCTGTCCAGGCCTCACTGAACTCCAGCTCTTGATTAAGCACCTAGGAAGCTTCCTCAACATGAAGGTAAAACTTACTGTGGGGGGTGACTTGGGTTAAGGCAGGACTACACTTTCCGGAGGTGGTGGTGATGTGGTGGTTGGTGGTGGCAGTGGTGGCAGTAAGGGTCGGGGACTTAAAGCCGGCTCTGGCTGCTGGGTGAAATACTGTTGGGAAGTCTGTAGTGTTCAGCCAGGAGCTGGGATGTCAGGCTAGACCGGCTTGGCCTTGATCATCCCTTTTCCTTGCTCAACATGCCTCACAGGGGAAATATATTGAACAACTGAAAATATCAAAGACATCTGCAGGGTGTCCAGGCTCTTGTTACTGTCCTGCTTGAATCTCACCTCCGGAAGCCCCAGAGATCTTTTCTTGGCAAACATGGATGATCTCCAGATAGGACTGTCACCTCCCCCTGTCCAGCTGCTGGAGGTATATAGGTTATGTAGCTACTGATGCTACTTGGATTGGGAGGTATGGGGAACTTATCAGAAGAGAGGAAAAGTTAATTATTGTGAATTTCTTTCAAAAGAGTGTGAATCTTAGCTAATACCTGGCACCTGACAGAAAATAATAGGATGGAAAGTTCTGTCAGGATTCTCTGGGATTGGAGATTTAGAGCTCAGTGAGATCATCACTGGAAATAACCTTGAAACTGATGTGGCCTTGCTTGACTTTGGCAGTTGGACCACCCTTCTTACGCAGGTACAGAGACTTCAGATCACGGCAGTCACTGGGGTCAGCGTCCAGAGTAACCTGCCCCAAGAATTGATCGCAGAATTTTCTGCTGTTCCAGACCTGGAAAGACAAATCAAAGGCATGAAGATAAGCTACCCTCTGTGACATTAGCCTTTGCCCAGTGACATCTAGAACCTAATGCTGAACTTGGAATCATCTGTTTTAAAACCAAGAGACCATTCTGTCCTTTCCAGGTAACTGTTTGGCTAAAGTGATAACATCTCAAAGAATAAAGATGGAAAAATCAGAAAGTAGAGCTCAAGGTTATGCTGACCTGTAGGATGGTAACCTAAAAGCTGCTGGCCAGACATATTATGTCAGAAAAAATGGAAAACTGCAGTGGTGCCTCCTGACCTAGCAATGCATTTGCTTCCCCTATAGGATTTTATGGTACATAAATTAACACGCATATCTATGAGCATGTGGGCTTTTGCCCACAATGAAATAAATGGAGGATCAGAGATTTGGGGTGGACATTAGTAAGAAAGTCGGTGTCCATATTGGGTGGAAATTGTTTGTGAATATAAAAGGAACCAAACAAATAACCAACAGGATCACTCTCTCTCTGCATCCTAAACATATGTGAGGCACTTAGGATAATCTAGTATCCGGTACAGAATATGAGCCACCCTGGGGTGGGGGCGGGGGCCTATATACATTCTTACCTGTACTATAATAGGAATGTCAGTGGTCCTTCTGTAGAAAATGGCCTGGGTGTCAAAAATGGCATGAACAGTATTCTTCTGAACAGGAGAACGGACTTCCTCCTTTCCACACTTGATGACCAAATATGGGTTTACAGCTAGAACAAAATGGCATTTGTTTTTAACACAGTGATTAAAGTTCCCTTTTTAGATAGGCAAGCTATCTCACTAAGTTGATTCTAGGACTTTCCATCCACAGAACGCTTGAGCACAGAATGACCTGGGACTCAACACTTTTACTCCTACTTCCTTTTCCTTTTCCATATTTTTATAGAGAAATATAAAAGTTAATCTCATGTAGGCCTGGCCCAAATAAGTTGACGTCCCATTCTCTGCCGTGTTCACCATCCATCTCATCTTCTCTAGACTGAAAATACCGCTGGATAAGATAATTCGTGACCATCTTTTCTAACCATACATGCCATAAACACAACTGAATTTCTCTTTTCCGGACACTCCTGCATTTCTTTTTTTTTTTTTTTTTT
>NW_003852662.1:381392-414049 GCF_000181295.1 Otolemur garnettii | reverse complement strand
GGGCTGGGGATTCGAACCCGCCACCTTAGGTGTATGTGGCTGGCCCCTTAGCAGCTTGAGCCACAGGTGCCAAGCCCACTCCCGCATTTCTTACTTTCATTGGCATACTTCTTCTCCAGGCCCTCAGCACTGTGAACAGTGATCTGTGTAACCACCTTCGGGTAGCCACGAGCCAGGTTCCAACAAGACATCTTGGGCATGTCCAGAGTCAGTTCCCTAAAATATCAAGAAGAAGTTATGCTAGCCAATGATGAACACTCTTTGATGAGATAAGCCTGCTGCTATAATTTGAATCTCTGTCCCCCAAACCTCATGTCAAAATGTGATTCCTAATGTTGGAGGTGGAATCATGGGGCAGATTTTTCATAAATGGCTTGGGGACGTCCTCACAATAATGGATGAGTTCTCACTCTATTAGGCCCTGGAGAGCTGTTAAAAATTTCCATATGATCTCTGCACATGCCAGCTTTTCCTCATCTTCTGCCCCGAGTGGAAGCAGCCGGACACCCTCACCAGAAGCAGATGCCAGCACCCTGCTTCTTGTACAGCTTGCAGAACTGTGAGCCAAATGAGCCCCTTTTATTTATAAATTACCCTTCCTTGGGTATTTTTATAGCAACACAAATGAACTAAGACACCTTCCAAATCAGGCAATGTTGCTCAATATCATGAGACTCTGGGTAACCTAGCCCATTCCTCCTCAGATATGGCCTATATTTTATGTTTTTCTGTCCCCTTGCTTTAAGGACCCGAAGATAAAGATCAGAGCAGGCAGGGCTGGGGTGAAAAGGTACCACTCAGGACATAACAGAGGAGCAGTAAGGAGTGGCAGCTAATGACTTAAGAAAAGAGGAATGCAATCAAAGAGAAGATAAAATACATAGTGTAAGTGTAAGAGCTTGAGTCGTTGGCCTGTTCTCCTTGGCAGCTTGGAGTTCCAAAGCTCAGACCTACACTGGGGAATCTCCCACGAGCCCATGTTGAGAAATACTTCTCCCACCATGATTTCAGTTTGTAAAATCTGAAAAGCAAAGTTGCCTCACTGAGTGTCTGCATAAGGGAGATAAGCGAAGGGGTTTAGGATTGAAGGCAAAGCAGAGAGAGGAGTTTGGAGGGCTTGCCAAGGAAACTGAACCTGAGCTGGACAGGCACTTCAGAGAAGATTCTCAGGAGAAACTCGCTGGTGCGGCCGTGCTGGAACATGGTTGGGACAAGCACATAGTTGCCCTTCTTCAGGTACTTGCTCAGAAACACAGTACGGGTGTCAATATAGGTGGAAGTCCCAGCACGTTCCTGGATGTAGAGGTGGTGGAGGCGGAATTTGCGGTTCATCTCCACCTGGAAGTGAAATAAGATAAAACATCCCATTCTGCTCAAATCATGGTTTTTGTCTTGGAAGAGCATAGGTCCTCTGTTTTGTTTATCCCTGGGCTTTTCCTGATGCCCCTAACCCTAAACCTTCCTAATGTTGACTCTGTTTGCCTTCATTCTCTCTGCTCCAAATGCCCATTCCTACCTTGAAGAGCTCAAAACCAATGATGTAATTGTCAGGTCTTCCCATTCGGCGGTAAGTGCGCAGGTCCTTCTGCTGCAGTGACATGATGACCTTGTGTCCATCCTCAGGCACAGTGAAGATATACTAAAGGAAGGAGGTCATCAAATAGCTAAGTTAGCACCATTTTCAAGGAAGCCAGCTTAAATTTCCAAGAAGAAAACTACATTAGGAAGCAGAACCTTGGGTTATTTCTTGGACTCTGCTATTGATCAGACGATAAAGCCATGGATACCTCATTGATTTGTTCAGTGTAGGTCATAACACTTGCTTCTTCCTTTGGCATTCAACATGTGTTGAGGGACAACTTCATACTTATGCCTTTGATGCTAAAGAGGTTATATTTGAATACGTTCCTGGTAAGTTATTTTATTATTATTATTATCACCACCTTGTTTTCAAATTCTGTATTCAGAAGACATCCAGAAACTATGAAGACAGAAAATGTTCTTATGTGACTCATCCTGACCCTGAAGCATCACTCTGGGCTGATCGCCTATTGTCAGCCCAGGTATGTGATCTGCAGAAGGGCTAGATCCACTTCCTTGGAGAACTGATGCTTTGCTACCATCACTTTAGGGAAGCTTCAGGCCTGTGCCAGAGACTTTCTGAACATCATCTGGGAAATCATCATAGTATTGTAGAAATAAAACTAAAAGGCATAAGATTTTTCTCTCTGTCTCTGTCCCCCTCCCTTTAGAAAGAAGTAGAAAACATACAGAACAATGGCCTCTGAAGCTCAATTCTATATATACACCCACAGTGAAGCCATTGGTGTACATGCCTGTTACTTAAAATGTTTCCAGAATTGCAAATGGAAGAGAGGTCAGTGGTGTTGTGTGTAGGAGTTTTCTTTCTTTCTTTCTTTCCTTTTTTTAAGACAGTTAAGATGGAAGGAATGGAAGAAAACCATGCATTAGGTAATTCACCCTATCAGCCTCAGTATCCTTGAAAGTGCCTGGCCAATGAGGTCCATGAAAAGAAAAGACAGACCCATGGGTAGTGAGGCAGCAATATAGTCAGAAATTTTGTTTCCTACAGTTTAGCACATTTGGGGATACAACCATCCATGTTATTATAGATTGAGGTTTTTAGCTATTTGGATTTTTTTTTTTTTTACCTTGGGTTATATCTAGGGATTTTCTGCTTTCAACTTGACCCCTCATATGTCCCCTGGCACAGCACAGTGATAAGAGATAAAGGGTATAGCGTCATTGACAGGGCAATGATTGAAATCCTCAAAAAATTGACATGGTTCTAGATGAGAAAAAGGAGGCATAACAATCAGTTTCAGAAGGGTCACTTGTGTGAGAAAGAGGATGAATATAGTAAGCGTGCACCCAAGAGAACAGTTGGGCAGTAAAGAAAAATGAAGAAGCATTGAGACAGCATCTGGGATCATATCCTCTCTTTCCAATGTGGGACCATCGCAAGAAAAAAGGGGTTGTCAAAGAGCCATACCAAGCAATATGGCCAAGAGAGAGGCAGCCAGAGGAGGTGACTCAGATTTGATAATGTTGCCAAGGTACGTGTCTGCAAAGAGACACAGTCTGCTTAGTTTTACAAGCGTCCAAGCCAAGCCTTCAGGATCCTGGTTGATGAATATTACACAATAGCTGCAAATGGAAGACTTGATGCTAAAGAACGACTCCAGAGAGAAGCAAAGTGAGACCTGGGTTCCTACTGGAGATTGGGTAACTTGGAGGCAAAGAAAAATAACTGACTCAAACCTGGGGATTCTGCAGGAAGGTGTCACGGTTGTTGTAGCAACCTCCAGAGCGGTTCATTAGGGGATCATCATCCACAGTCCAGCATCCCAGCACTGACTCCAGCTCCTTTCGGCCAAAAACAGGGTTGTTCACATTGCGGCAGACATTCAGTTTGTGAAAATTACGGCAAAAGTCCTCCAGGCTCATCCTGAATGAAAGGAGTACAGGAAAGAAATGATGACGGTACGTAATAACTTACTCCTCTAGTTCCATATAGAAACCTTAATTCCTTTAGTGCAGAAAACGTCTCCTCACCAAAACTCTCCATCATCAGACATAATAAGCCCCAAGTTCTTGCGATCTGTCACTGTGAGTTGCTGCCACTCTTCAGAACTAAAGACAAATAGAGAGTACAACGGTAAGCCATTATGTTTACCATTGACTTCCTAGAGTGAGCAGGCTGCCAAAGGAACAGAATGCATAAGGATTGGGCCTGCTTTATCTCACCTCTGCCTAGGTCACTGACCTCCTCCCTGATAACAGCCCAGAACTATCCCTGAGAATTGAGATCTCAGTAGCTGTCTGTAGGGATGGGTTTGGGAGAACTACAGGGCTTCTGAGATGGAGCAGTGAAAGTTGAGCTCCACTCACATTTCACTCCAGGGACCACTCCATTCCTGTCTTCCCAAGGGGTTCCTCAGGCGAACCATATACAGCTTCTCAGCGCTGAAGACTTCCACAAGTCTCTCTCCAAGACGAATCTTGCGAATATCAGTCATGGTGTAGGTATGGCCCTTCAGTAGACCCCAATCTGTTTCAACTTCTTGTTCCTCCTGATTGGGAGACTGAGAGCAAAAAAAAAAAAAAAAAAAAAAAAAGATACTTAAGGGTAGAATCATTGGGAGACCCACGTTCTAGCTCTTTTTCTTCCTTGATTTGTTTACCCCAGAATGGCTGAAGCTAGTTCTCCCCATGGAGGTGGGAATTTGATCCCGAAACCTAATGTGACCCAAAATAAGTAAAGAAAAAGAAATAAAGACTGTACTATAACAGCGCAAACAATTTAGATTCAAACTAGCTACTGTAGTACATTATTAAGAACTGTGGCAAAATGTGGTACAAAAGGTTCATCTTTGAGCAATAAGCTATCCCCTCCAGATCCAGGAGCAGAGACAGGAGGAATAATTTAGCAGAGGCTATTGACACCAGCTTGGATGCTGCCTTGGTCTCCAGTGAAATGACTGTTATGAAAGGATAAGAAATGAAAGCTCTTAGTGTCCACACCAGGGTTCAATGTGTATGTTAGCTTTGCAAGTTCCATGAATGGCTTTTCATGGGTCCCTGGGTTAAGGGTGATGTTCTCTACTAAATCTATAGTCTCTTCTGCCAGAAGTGAGTATAGAGTGTTGTTTTTTTTGTAAACACACACCTCAATGGAGCAGCAAATCAGACCTCCTTTGGTGAATGTTTTATACAGTTCTCCAAACAGCTTGTACTTTTCCTCAACAAGCTCAGTGTATCTTCCTTTCTGCATGTCAACAGTTTCAGCCAACGTGCCCGTGAAGTCCACGATGATGTCAGTGATGGTCAAACCATCCAGGGCCTCATAACAGCCTAACAGCCTGGGGGGCAAATATATAAGGTTATCTTCGTAAAATTCTTTTTCCAGATCAAGGGATGTCCCTGCCTAAACTTTACCAGCTGGCTTTTCTCTAGAGAGGCATTTTAGATTATAGTCAGAGATTTCTAAGCTTAGGCTATGTTGATCAAAGACAGTCCACACAGAAATTTCTTTATGAGATGATAATGCCACGAAGCCTGCAGATTAGCAGCAGAGATGGGTACCTAGAAGCAAATAAAGGTCTATTTTATTCATTTATTTTTTCCTTGCAGTTTTTGGCCAGGGCTGGGTTTGAACCCACCACCTCCAGGTATATGGGGCCGGCGCCCTACTCCTTGAGCTACAGGTGCCACCCTGCATATAAAGGTTTAAATGGAAAGCAGAACAGCTGATTTCTCTCTCATCTGGGATTTCTAAGAGCCACGTCCAGGACCAAAGCAATACCTTGGATGTGACTGGGATCCTACCCAATTTCAACTTCAGGGTTGGGCTGGGAGAATGACCTCCCACAGAAAAATGTGGCTTTCCTTTCCTCAGGTACCCCAACCACAGTCTAGTCAACTCCCTTCTTACTTTGCATAAGCTTTCTCCAGTAGAGCATTCCAAAACTCATTCATGGAGGTGGAGAAGGAGAAGACCAGATCTCCATTGATGGTGGGCAGCAAGTCATCAATCACCACTTCGGTCCATTCTCCAAAATGCCAGAAACGAAAGCGAAATATCCCAGCATATTTATCTGGTTTCCGAGGGTCCCATTCCTGTTCCTTGTGGTTGGGAATTGTCTGGACAAGCAGGAATATTTCACAAAGTGTTATCGACCATATCACATCAAGATATTGAGATTACAATGAACTCCTGGCAAATCCATATGGTGATAGGAAGCCTTCCAAATACATTGGCTTTGGGTCTGGAGGGGAAAGTCCTAGGTATGGTGTCTTGTATACAACTTCTGCTTTTTCAGTTCAGTTTTGCTCAGAATAATGCACACAGTGTGGTTAGGCCAGCCCAGCCAGGCAGGGGTTAAATATTTCCCGCAGATAATCCATAAACTAGATGTTGAGAATGGACTAGACAAACATATTCATGCTTGGATGTTTGAACATACAAACAAGGCATTTTACAAAGCAAAACCAGTGAAAATATAAGGCCCACTATGGTTTGTCTTAAAATGTCCATTCTAGACAGTTCATGTAAATTCTATGGAGTAGAAACCTCATCTGTATTTTGAATAAAATCGTGTTTAGGAAATTCTCTTTTTTTATATGTGACTGTTACACATTAAGATTCTAGAATTATTTTTTTTCTGAGGAGAAGGCTCTTTGTCCCAAATCAAGTTAGCACTTCATTACCTCGAATTCTACCTGAATACTAAAGAAATGTTTAGAGTATTTATCATTGATTAGAAATATTTCAAGAATCTATTTCCACCTTTGTCACCTTTTCTGTTATTCGTATATGTGTTAGTGACTTCCTTGCCCCTACTGGCTTTATACCCCAGGAGGTAGAGAGAATACAAGAATGCAAAATCCTAAGTCGAAACCCTGCAAATGACAATAAAAAAATCAACTAGTTATCTTCTCATAGGTTTACTTCTGTGGTCTTCATTTTGTTCCATTGATCTATTTGTCTTTCACCAAGACTATCTTGTGTGGATGACTATAATCTTAAATAAAACTTTGAAGTTAAAAATCAACAAATACTTGTGCACAATGCTAATGGTGGAATTGAGGTGGGGAAAAGTGTGTTCAGTGGAAAGTTATTTTCAGTTGTCCTGTTTGTGAAAAGTCTTCTAATGAAATGGAAGGAAGTCACCCAGTTAATATGGCTGCCTTCAGGAAATCCAAGAAAGGTACAGGCTGATTTTTTTTTCCTAAAGTTTTTTTTTTTTTTTTTTGAGACAGAGCCTCAAGCTATCCCCCTGGGTAGAGTGCTGTGGTTTCACAGCTCACAGCAACCTCCAACTCCTGGGCTCAAGCGAGTCTCCTGCCCCAGCCTCCCAAGTAGCTGGGACCACAGGCGCCCTCCACAATGCCCAGCTATTTTTTGGTTGCAGCCATCATTGTTGTTTGGCGGGTCCGGGCTGGATTTGAACCCACCACCTTAGGTGTATGTGGCTGGTGCCTTAGCCGCTTGAGCCACAGGTGCCGAGCCTAAAGTTATTTAAGAACACAAGAAGGTGGAACCCAAATGAGGTCCCACAGGAGGGAGAATACCTTTGTCCAGTGTGTCTCCTGAACAGCCAAACAGGAAAAGGCAGAGATGATCGGCTTGTGCCCCAGTCTCCCCTGAATAAGCTGGTGGTTACAGATATTCCCCACAATCAGACGGGGGTCATCACAGATGTCCTGTGAATATAAAATTGCTTATATAAGAGTCTGGGCAGAGTTTTGCAAGAGTTACTGTCCGAGCTGGGCCGGACAGTTTTCATAGAGGATATAGGGTGAGGATTGAATGATGACTAGGAGTTTCATAGACAAGAGAAACAGAAGCTTGAGGGGATTGTGAAGGAAACCACAAAACAGTAGCTCATGTAGCCGCAAGTGGGGAAGTGGCAGGAAATGTGAAAGGAGGGGATGCAGTGAGACAGGATGACGTGGGCTGGTGGAGAGCCCTTAAACAAAGCTATCAATGGAGTGCGGAAGAGTTTTCACCACAGCACTGAACTTTGAAAGAGGAGAACTGGGGATTAGCACATTAGATTCGGATCCTATTTGGTCAGGATGAGATTTTCTGAAGCATCTGTGCTTGGGAGGGAGATTGCATTTAAGACATAAGGTGTGATAGAGGTGAGCATTAATGAATCTCCCTCTCTGGGAAAATGAATTAAGTGACCTTATAGGAAGCCCTTTCCTAACATAAAGCAAAGGCAACAGCAGTCTCCATGGCAACCAGATTTTTCTACATTAATGCATTAATATAGATGGCAGCAGCATTAATAGCAGATGGTAATAGACCACTCACAGGAGCACTTCAACCGACACTCTCTCCAGTGGATGTTCTGAGGGCATCTGGGCAAAGAGTGGGGGCAGTATTTGGAGTGTGGCTGTGTGTCTTTCCCCAGTATATCATTAGCTGTACCATTCCCACTGTGAATAGGAAAATGATACTCCAATAATATCACTAAAACACAATGTGATGATGGCATAGTACAGCCATTTTCAAATCATAATCAGTGCCTAGGAGAAGGAGCCCCATAGTTCTCCTGATCATAGAATAAGTTGCACAGTGGTGGTAGCACTTGAGTTAACTAGAATTAGGCAGCTGGACAGGGAGGGGTACAGAGGCATAACAGGTAGAGACACAGGCATGGGCAAAGGCATAGCAGCGTGTATGACACTATATATAGTAGCAACTCTGTAAGTTGATCACCCAAGGGACCGTAACAAATGGGTTGACACATGGAGGTGGTCAACATAAAGAACTAGGCCTACTGAATTGACACATATGTGTGGCGTATGTCTGGTCTATTACAATTAGGTCAACTTAAGGAGGCGGTCAATGTAGGGAGGTGGTCAACTATGGAGGTTCTATTGTAGTTGAAAACAACTGTGTAACTCAAGAGTATCAGCACTTGCAGAGTTCAAAAGCAGGAAATTCCAATGAAATCTTGACTTGATGGAGAAAGCTTCATTAAGGAGGCTGTTGGCCGGTATCTTGACATTCTGCTTATCCAGCAGAAATAAATCCTAGCCTCAGATGGAAAGAAAATCTAGATATATATCCTTTTAAAAAATATTAGAGACAGCTATATTTTTCTGGTCCTCAATCCTCCTTTTTTTTTTTAATGGACATAATTCTCCTTGATGAAGGGTCTGGTCTACAGAATGAAACATTCCATATATTCTTTAAAAGCCAAAATAACTCTGGAAAAGAAATAGGCATTTTGGGCAGAGAAGAATCCAAACTGAAGATTAATTGGGCATCCTTCTGCCAAAAGGAGATGGTTAGATGGATTGTCAAGTTTGGATTTTCCGGTCTTCTTTTTTAGATGTATGTCTGGTGTCTCACCACTACTTTTTGCTATAGGAGAAATCGTCTATCTTTTTTTTTTTTTTTTTTTTTTTGGATACAAAGTCTCACTCTATTGCCCTGGTTAGAATGTCATGGCATCAGCCTGGGTCACAGAAACTTGAAACTCCTAGGTTCAAACGATCCTTCTGCCTCAGCTTCCTGAGTAGCTGAGACTACACACACCTGCCATAATGCCCAGCTATTTTTTTTTTTAATTTTTAGTAGAGTTTGCTCTTGCTCAGGCTGGTCTTGAACTTCCGAGCTCAGGAAATCCTTCCATCTTGGCCTCCCAGAATGCTATGGTTATAAGCATGAGCCACCATGCCTGGCTGAAGTCTATCTCAATAAATATTTTTTATGGCTTGTGAGCTCCCTGGTTTTTTTTTTTTTTCCTTATCAAACATAAAGTGTGTTAAGTGAGCTAGGCCTTGATACTCTTTCCCTTCTCATTGTTTCTTTGCCTTTTCTAAAATGAAACTAAACATTTCAGTTTTTCTTCCTTGGATCAGGTGTTATAATTTTATTTAGAGCACAAATGTAAAGTTATAAAATGATTTCTTGGACTTAGATGACACATAAGATAGTTTCCTAGCATGGAAAAACAATCAAGTGAGCACTGATACGTGTAAAAGTGTGCTTTTTGATTGGTGAGGCAAATTATTTCCTGGTTTTATGTAGATACTAGTGGTTTCAGGTATATTACACTGCCTTGAATTTCCATATGACTTTCATTTCACAGCAGGGATCTAGGCTTAGCCAACATTTTTGTCACGTCAACTCCTATTGAAGACATAAAGGTCACATATATGAGCAAAAAGACATATAATCAGAATCCAAGTTGAGGAAAAGGATATTCTACTGCAGAAGTAAGCTGAATGTGGTTGTTATTTATTACGTGTTGTATTACGCATATGTAACATTTATACATATTCACAGCCGTGTGCAATCATGGGAGAAGATAAATTTGGGCAAAAATAAAGAAAACCCTCTCATTTTCCATTTCCTCTTATAAACTGGCCCGCACCTCGGTTTTACTTCTCCGCTCTTCACACATGATGGCTATGTAACAATGGATTTAAAACACAAATACAGTCATGGAACATCCAGACCAGAAGGAATTTTAGAGACTATGTAGTCAAGCTCTTTATTTGGCAGATGAGGACTCAGTCTCAGAGAGAGGAAGTAACTTGCCCTCCATCCATGTAACTAGTTAGGAGGAGACCTAGGCCGCAAGTTTTGATTTTTCAAAACTACATGTAATTAGAGAAGGAATCTCCAGACCTCGGCTGCTCATCTGTGTGCCTTTAGGTTCATGAGAGGCCACTACATAAAGGATAACATTGTGCAGGTCGCCAAGGGCAGAGATACCACCTCCTCTCTCAGTCACCCATCTTAGTGTTTTATGCCTCTCCTTAATGCTCACCTAAAAACTCTTCATTCTTTTGGAAGACTTTCTTAAGTTATCTCTTAGCTTTTAGTTCCAGGCTAAATATCACCAATGGGCATTCAAATCCTCAACTGAATCCCTTAAATATGAATCAGTCTCTTAGTATATGTAAGCACCAAGAAGCGCATGGGAGACCAATGTTTATTAGGCCATATCTTTTACTTCTTTAAGGAAATAAGGCATTAAAATACTAGAAAGCAGCAAGGAGTTAGAAAGGGGAAAGGATAATGAACCAATGCAAAAAAGTCTACCAACCAAATAGACTTTTTGTGACAAATTTGAAAACAATGAAATGGCTGTTTATTGACTCTTCCCCTGGTTTTGGACACACTGGATAGCTTCCTGGTGGAGTTAAGGAAATATAACTGGAGAATTTTTTTTTTTTCTATAACTCAAAGCTGAGATGCATGGTGCAGATGGGACGTTTCAGCCTGAGCTGTGCTGGAGTGGTAGGAGTGGGGTTGGAGGAAAGGTCACATATCCACAATATTTGGGTGGCTTGGGAGAGGGGGAAATATGTTGAGCCCCTAATGGCTCCCAGCTGTGTTGGCACAGTTGGGGTGAACCTTGAACTGGGCTGTTTGTCACGGCAAAATAATTTCTTAGGGGGAAACACACACAACCAGTAAGTTGAACACCAAGAGTCAAGCTGGAATGGTCCCCATACGACCTCACCCCCTGAGGCTAAACTTTCTATAAGCACAGCAACTCCTCCTAGATAAGCCTGAAGGGCATCTCTCATTGTCTTTATCTCATCCTCCGCCCCCAGCCACCTCTGCCATGGCGGGGATAGGCAATTACGAAGCCTGTAGCCCTACACAAGTCATTCTATGTGGCTGCCTTTACAACTACCATACCCAAATCATTAGCAATTGTTTTACACAGGTGAAATTTGCTGACAATAATCATTGAGGTCCAGGGTAAACCTCAGGAACCACAATAAAATGAAAGGCTACCCCAAAAAAACAGCAGCCAGAAGAAGGCACTTTCAAGAGGGCTATGTGCACCCTGGCAGTACTGAGGGGGTAGGGATGGAAACACGTACAACACTTGTACCTACAAGGCTGTAGCCTTGTAGCTATAGCCCTGCAGTACATACTCTGTGACTAAGTCCAGTGTCTAAGTAGTCACAGAAGGCTCAGGGGTAATCTGCTCAGAACTGCCATTCAGAACTGAGGGCTTTGTGAGCTGGTGCAAGTTGCCATTATTTTGTTCTTAGAAAGTTGAGAACCACATCCAGATGGAGCACTTACAGGTGGGCCTATGCTCCGGGGCCAATGTTATTCCAACCTCTCAAGGACTCCACTTTACCTGCTGGGTAGTTTCATTTCTCCATGAAGATCTAGTCATCAGTAAAACATTTTCTTCCGTCCCAAGCCATCCAAGGAAAACTCAGTTTGGAGACTGAGAGCAAGACCTTAAACCCAACTTCCACGTCTAACCTAGACAACCAAGTTACTGAGTAATCATTTTCTTACTTTAACCTTCTGACTTCTGCTAGGAGACACTCAAAGTATAGCTCCCAGATTGCTTTCTGGGGAATAACTTACATATCTAAGCCATGGACTGCTGTTCAGCAGTAAGAACAAGCTGATACTGTTACAACATGGATGGCCTTTGAAAACATTATGCTAAGCAAAATAAGCCAGTTTCTTCTATGAGTCTACTTTAAGTGAAAAGTACAGAATAGGAAAATCTGAATAGAAACCAAAAACGGATGAGTGGCTGCCTCTGGAAGATAGGGTGGAGGGATTACTCGCTGCAAATGTACATGAGGAATCTTATTGAAGTGATCCAACTATTCTAAAACTAGGTTGTTTGCATGACTGTAAATTTACTAAAAATCATTGCTCTGTACACTTACAATAGGTGAATTTCGTGGCATATAAATGGTACTTCAGTAAATCTGTTAAGGTTTCTTAAATGCAGAACTTAAAATGAATGGGACAGTTGCAAAATAAAAGCATGGGCCTATTCAATGGTCTCCAATTGTGTGATCAGTTGACATGGGAAGACATGATCTCTGGGAAGAATAAGAACTTTATTAACAGTCTAGGCCAAAACCACTGTACAGAGGTGTCTGTCCCATTCAGCTGGTAGCTGGAAATTGGTATTAGCACAAAGACAAAGGTGTTTCTTCCTTTACTGTTTCCTCACATGCTGTCCCCTAACCTGTATATTTTTTCGTCTAATATGTGTATCTCCCCTCATTCCCCTTTCCCATAGTTTTAATCCAGAACCTCATCACCCCTCCTACTCCCCCCCCCAGGCCATGTAGTCATATGGCCACAGCAGAAGGCATTCCCCAGAGAAAGACTGGGCAAGGGCAATAATACTAGAGACTGGGCTTAAATCTCAGCCAGAAGAGCTGACAGAAGATCTTGTGCAGGTGCCCTTTCTTCCCCCCACAGCTGGCTGTGCAAATTCCCATGAGGCCTTACTTCATTTTAGGGATTAGATGTGTCTGACTCCGAAGATACTATTGTAGGTAGATATGAGTCAGTAAGGAAAAAAAGCCAGAGTGGGCTCTAAGGGGAGAGGAGCTGGATGGAGCTGGAGAAGAGATTGTCTGGGCTCGGCGCCTGTGGCTCAAGTGGTTAAGGCGCCAGCCACATACACCTAAGGTGGCCGGTTCGAATCCCCAGCCCGGGCCCGCCAAACAACACTGATGGCTGCAACCAAAAAATGGCTGGGCGCTGTGGCGGGCGCCTGTGGTCCCAGCTACTTGGGAGGCTGAGGCAGGAGACTCGCTTGAGCCCAGGAGTTGGAAGTTGCTGTGAGCGTGATGCCATGGCACTCTACCCAGGGGGATAGCTTGAGGCTCCGTCTCAAAAAAAAAAAAAAAAAAAAGAAGAGATTGTCTGTGGGAATTTGGCAGCCAAATTTTAGCCCCAAAATCCTACCTACAGTCTTGTGACAATACTGTAACTCAGTATAACTCAGCTCTTATAATTTATTAAGACTTTACACGCTGAACTCCAGGAGGACAGGAAAGGCCAGGAGCATATGGTCTCAGGCAATATACCTGTGCACCCGGAAAGCTAGGTCAATAGCTAGGGCCATTACATCACTGGGAGACTTAAGGAGAAGAACTTTCTTCCGGAAGGTATGGACAGATGATATGGCACTGGACAATTACAAAACACTTGGAATCCCTGTCTACCTAAAGAGGCTCCTGAAACACGGCAAGGACGTGGCAAGTACAAAGGAAGGGAATTCAACCCTGCCCCTGGTGGTGGTGGTGGGGATTGCTTTGGAGTCAGTTTGCTTAACTTAACAATGGTGTTTACAGGCATGGAGGCTTATGAAGGCAGAAGCTTTCAACCGGGAGAGAGAATAAGACAGAAAAATACCAGGTTAATCGTGCTCCTTCCATTTTGGAGACTGCAGAAAAGAGCCCTGTTTATGTGGGAGGCTATGTGGCATGCCAAGGGACAAGATGGCTGCGAGCTTCTCTGCAAACCAGGATCTCAACTCTGCCAGTGAGGCAGAAGAGGCCAAAGAACCATCTGGTCTTCCTGAGCCAATTCAGAGAGGCCCAGCACTGTCTCTCTGCTTTCCTGATGGGAGGCCAGAGAACTCTGACGTGGTTATTGACCACAGGATTGGCCTCTACTCTGGTTGGAAAGGAATCCACACTTTTTGAAGATGCTTGGATGGTGGTCCAAAACCTTGTTTTTTCTCTTACTCCCCGCAAGAGGCCCCTTTCCCAATCATTCCAATCTATGGTGATCTCTCTTTCTTCAACAAGCCTACATGATTTACTGTCTCTATGCTTGCAAATAGCATTTTGTGTATCTGGCATTCATTTCTTTAACTCTTGGATAGGTCAGTATCCACCTCCCCAACTGGAATGGGAGTGCTCACCACAGACCATGTCTGTATCTTGCAAAGAGGCTGGCATAGAGCAGGTGCTCAGGAAATGTTTCTCTCCAGTGACTTTCCCTTTTGATTGAATAAGATGAAGCTCACACTATGCTTTCGAAAAGGGAGACTATGGCTCAGTGAATGGAATAGAACTGACTGGAGGGAAGCCACTCTCTTTGGGTAAAAAAAGGAGACACAAACGATTCTCTCTTCCTGATCAAGGTAGAGTGAAAACTTATGATGACTTTGGAGTCAAACCTGGATTTAAATCCTAGCCTGTTAGCAGTGTGACCCGGAGCAAATCCTTATCTTTTCTCAGAAATCCTGATTCCTCACCAATAACATGGACATGATAGCTACTCCTATTTTCTGAAACTAGGAAAACAGAATTGCACCAAAGTAATTTTTAACATAACTCTACCTTGCCAAGCCATGGTAAATAAGGGTGAAATAAAATAATGTCTAGAAAACTCCAAACATAGTATCTGGCCCAAAGTAGGTATGCCATAAGTGCTGATTCTTGTTTCTCTTCGTCCCCACTGTTCACCACCTTCTCTCTCTGACATTCCCTTACCCTAGCAGGGTCATTGCTTGACTCAGAGGCAAAATGAACTATTGCCACGGTTATTACTTTTTTTTTTCCTTCCCTGCTAATCCATTTAGGATTCAATCCACAGAATTTGGACGATGAAGGCGAAGGACAAAGGACTGAGCCAAGATAGCGGGGGTTGGGGGGAGGATGTGTCAAAAGCCAGGCCAGTACAGGAAGCACTGTCTGCTTGGTGCACATCTGGGGAATGGCTTCATGTTGGCTTGCAATTTTGCCAACCACCAGATCTCTTCCCACCTCCTCTAGGACCTCGCCTTCATCAATCACTCCTTTTTCCTCCTTCATTTTCAACTCCTTCTTTACTGCCTACTCCTTAGCCTATAAACACATTCAGGTCTGTCCTAGTTTAAAAAGACACCCACCCAATAAACCTCTCTCAATATCCTGCTTCCTTTTCAGCTCCTTCTGCCCCTGTTGACATCCTTCTTTCATATCCAAGCATCAGAAAAGAGTGGTCTCTCGTTTTCCCCCTTCATTCATAAGAGTGGCTCCCAGACAGCATGTTTCTATTTTCTCTGTGTATTTTATTTTTTTTATACAGACTCTTACTCTGTCGCCCTGGGTAGAGGGCCATGGTGTCACAGCTCACAGTAACCTCAAACTCTTGGGCTCAAGAGATCCTCTTGCTTCAGCTTCCCACATAGCTGGGACTATAGGTGCCTGCCACAGTGCCTAGCTACTTTTTTTTAGAGACAAAGTCTCACTCTTTCTCAGGCTGGTCTCAAACTCCTGAGCTGGGTAATGCACTCACCTTGGCCTCCCAGAGTGCTAAGATCACAGGCATGAGTCACTGCACCTGGTTCCTATGTATTTGGGGGGAGAGGGGGAGGCTTACCTGTCTGCATAGCCAGTTAGTAGTTAGTGAATTCTGCTTGTTTCTGAAATTTTTATTGTAGGTCAACAAAGTAATCTGCAGGGATGTCAATAACTGGAAGCACACAAAGGCCAGAGGAGTGCAATCTCCCTCCAGACAGAACTTCTCCCAGTCCCTTACTTCCCACGGCTATCATTCTTTACTGGGTCCTTTGAGTTACATAGAAAACAAGTCTCCATGTAACCAATGTATCTTGGCACCACCTGGTGGCAACCTGCATAAACTGAAGTAGCTCTTGCTGGAACTCCAGTTAGGGGGTTAAACGGTGAAGACGGCAACTAAGCAGTGATAGCTTGCTCATGGAAGAAAGCCGACACTGGGGCAATGACTGAGCTAGTTCCATAATAGTGCACGGAAAGGCCCTTCAATATGTAGTGTCAGAACGTCATCAGGCTGCGGTTGACAACAGCCCTCTGTTGTTTATACACCTCCTCACCCATATTGGGAAGGAACCCGGGTCCCATATACTTCTGTCCCTTTAGATATAGCAAGGCTGCTATTTATCTCCCAGACTCCACCATTCTATCGTTTTATACACTGAGCTCTTGCTCAGGCAAGGCCCGTGAAGGGGTTCTGAGATTTTCTTTAGAAGCATTACCTACAGATAGATGTTTTACAGAGAACCCTGACAACTAGTAACAGCTCCTAGTATAGTAGGTAGTAAAAGAGCTGCCATCCTGCTTGGATCCTGTTTAGCCAATTACAGGATGATACGTGTGAGGGTATCCAAAGAGCAACAAAGAAGTTTCCCTCCCCTCATGCAAAATCCCTCTTCGCCCTATAGAATTCATCTCCTTAGGCTTACTGTGTAAGGAGTTTTTCTCCTCACTGCTCTGAGATTATGTTTAAGTTGCTATGAGAGGTAACTCAGCGAGGAGGCAAAAGTGTAGCTGCTTTTGGAGTGACTATATTTGCTCAAATGAACTTCCAAAAGAAAATAAGCACGGCATACCTCCCTTTTTTTGCTGTTGTTTTAAAAAAATGACTAAATCTCACAAAATTGGACAAAAATTCGGGGCTCCTCAAGCTACAGCCAGGAGCACAGATCCATGAAACTTCCTGTTTTAACGTTATCTGTATGTGAGATGATGTTAATTATCTCGATTGTAGTCATCATTTCGCAATGTGGACATACATCGACACACCCTATCGTACATCATAAATACTACATACAATTTTATTTATCAATTAAATCTTCATAAAACTGGAGAAAGAAAGTTGACTCCCAAAGTGGTCATTAGGCCATCTAAGTGAAATAGTGGATCAAGTAGAGATCTGCTGAAGGAGGTTAAGGGGACAGAAAGTAGAACAAAGAAAGTTACCTGGGGGCGTTTCCACACCACCTTCCCGGGAAGCAGTCGATTGTAGAAAAGAGAATCATTCTCAGGCAGAAAAGTTGGGTCGCAGAAAAGTCTACTGTCTTTGATGCATTCCTGCTTCAGTTCCTGGTATTTCTGGTTTTTGAAGAGCTTCAGAGGAGGACCCATTGTGTCGAATTATGCCTAGAATGAGGAAAATTGTTGTCTTTGGAGGAAGAAGTTCTCAGGTGTTCCAAGGATTACCTGAGATTAGACAAATGGCAATCATTTCCGTGACTTCCTCACAGAGTTAAGCACTTCAAAGTTGGCTTTGAAGGAAGTCAGCATTTTAAAGGAAAGAAACGTCCGGGCTCTGCAACTAATTAATATGGAGCTTTGGGTAAAGTACCTAGCCATTTTGAGGACTCAGTTTTATTATCTGCCAAATGGGGCAATGTGGACCTTAAACAATCTCATCGGGGAAAAATAGAAAATAACTACAAAGATTGCTAGTTAAATGTGAATTGTTATCATTTAAAAGGAAATCTTCTATTTACACTGGTAGGGAGTAGTAGTTCAAGGTAAAGTACCATTCTCAATTTGAGAAAGGAAAACAAATCCCTTTACTGTATTTAGAATAAGTTGGTGCCCTAGAGAGCCACGCATTTTGTGTGAGAGAAAGAAGCAGCCCTTTTCCATTCTAACAAGTCCCTTCACAGATTTCCATCCCTTTTATTATTTTTAGAGCTTTGCCTTTTTTATTACTGGCCAGGAAGGCTACTGCAAGAAACAGATTTCAGCAGATGGCCTCCAAAGACAAGGAAAGATAGAAAGATTGCATGGTCTTTCTTCTTCAAAGTCTAACATACAATCATTTGCCTGTGATAAAAGGCAGACTCTGAAATTCAATTACACCAATTCCATGGCCTATAGATTTTTATCCCATGCAATACACTATTGCTTTCTTTTCTTTAAAAAAGAAAAAAGGGGGAAAAAATCTTCACATGGCTAAACAGAGAATTAGTATAGTTGCTCTTCAGGCAATGCCTATCAGCATGCCCCACACTCAAAGGCCCTTAACAACTGTTTTTTATGAAGATAATTTGAAAAAAACAAATTTGATCTTCAATAGCTTTGTGATAATGGGACTTTCCATGCCTCTGCTTGATTCACAATGATAGATGTGTAATGATTGTAACGATCCTCTGTTGACGTCCAATATAAATAAGAACCGGGTTGCGAAATTTACATGGCGTCAACTATTTCAAATATGTATTTCAGGAATAGCTGTCTATATTCTATGATCACAGGAGGGTTGAAACAAACACCCGGACTAAGGTCCAAAGTGTCTGCTAAAGAGTCGACGACATTTGGAAAAAAACCAGAACGATACACTGGCATGTTAAAGAGTATCTGTGTGGTAGATCCGTGAGGCCATTGCTATTTTGTCTAAAAATATAATATTGATCATATCTCTCTACTAGCTCACTTCACATCCCTTCAGTTTCCTACTGAAATGCCTCTCTGGTGAAGAAGCTTCCCCATTTGATAATCATAATTTTTTTTTTTTTTTGAGACAGAACCTCAAGCTATCCCCCTGGGTAGAGTGCCATGGCATCACGCTCACAGCAACCTCCAACTCCTGGGCTCAAGCGAGTCTCCTGCCTCAGCCTCCCAAGTAGCTGGGACCACAGGCGCCCACCACAACGCCTGGCCATTTTTTGGTTGCAGCCATCATTGTTGTTTGGTGGGCCCGGGCTGGGGATTCGAACCCGCCACTTTAGGTGTATGTGGCTGGCGCCTTAGCCGCGTGAGCCACAGGCACCGAGCCCACAAAATTGTTTTTAATTTAACTTTTTGCAATGTATGTGCAACCAACTCACCTTTTGTCTGAATCCAAGGTCTAAGAGGCTGAAAAGAAACACAAGGTTTCACTGAATTATTTATTTATTTATTTATTGAATTATTTATTGGTTAAATATTAAAGTGTACTGCATTGTATCTGAAAGCATGGATAGTATCACCAATAATTTTTAGTTATGCAACACCATAGCCAACCTGAATATATGCCCAGGCTTCTTCCTGGAGCCTGCTACAAATGAACCCCAATATTTGTGTGTGCTCAAACTTAGGAAAAAAAACCCACACCCACACACTACCGTGCCTCTTGTGTTTCCTAGAAGGTTCAGTGACTTGCCAGAGGCTGGGGATTGTAAATGTGGGATAGTCTGAGATAATTAGAATATTTAGTTTGCCAGAACCTCCTAGGCCCTGAAAGTTCTGGCTCAATGGGTATTTCCTGCTCTGCTCCCCACAAATCTCCCTTACTACTCAAATGGGGAGGCAGGCAAGACTTTGCAAAGGGAATCCCTGTTATAAAGAGGGTTGTCTACAGAAAGCAGCCTCCACGGAAACAAAAATCAGATCTGATTTTAAAAACCAATACGATCCCAACCAGGGGTGTGCAAACTTCGGGCTTCTCTGGAAGAATAAGTGTTGTCTTGAGCCACACATTAAATACATACAAAAAAGTTCCATGCATCATTTCCACGGTCTCCAACACCACAGATAAGCAAAAATGTTCTCACATAATCTGTGGGAGGCCCGTGGGCTGCGGGTTGAACATCCCTGAGAGTACACTCTTTCAGGGGCAGAGTGTACAGCTAGTACGGGTGGGTAAAGCTTGATAGAACGCCTTTTTAAAGGGAGATGCCTGCATTTGGGGGTCACATAGTAAATAAGGAATAGCAAGTTGTTGAGCCTGAACTGTCACTGGAATATAATCGTTGCCTCAAGTCCTGTCAGTCTTGCAGAGTAGAAGTAACCCCCATTTCGGACTAGGTAACAGGAGACCTGCGTTCCACTTGCTGTATGACCTTCTTCTCTTTATGCCTCAGTTTTCCCATCAGGTGGATGAGATTACCTACACTGCCTCCCCCCACCTTACGCCACGGATGTACCTAGTGAGATGGTTAGTGTAACAGTAAGTTTGAATAAACAGAAAGTACTCCATAAATGCAAGATCCACGCTGAAGCTGTCTCATTGCCTGGCACAGCGCTGGGGACACAACCATTGTTCAGAAAAATTTCTGTTGAGCAGATAAATATCTTATGTGGACAGTGAATGGTAATTTAATCGCTGAAACATTCGCCGGCTAATTTATTGTTTGAAATGTACAACTTCCGTTTCAGCTCCTGTTCTCAGTCTAACAGCCATGTTTAGTAGAGATGCCTGTGTCCTTCATTTTCTATGCAGGAATGGCAGCTCAGAGAAGCAGCAGCTAGAAATTGGCAGAGCCCACTCAAACCCAGGTGCTGGGGAATGCCAGATTTGGTGTGTGGCTTTCCATCACACCACACTGCTTCTTTTGGTCACTGAGTTCTTAGAGAAAGGGTTTTTTAGTTCAAATGAGGAAACTCTCCAAAGCAAACACAATACCCAACTTTGAGGCGTTCTGCCTAGAATATATTGCCATGGTGGCTATTGAAAAGATTCTTTATTTGCCTGGTTTGATGATCATGGGAGAATCCGAATCCTTTCCATCTGAGGCTCATCACTAACCCCCAGAAATCTTTTTGGAAACCCAGAAATTCGTAAGTTGGGTTTGTCATAAACAACTTGCCCCTACCGAAATGGAGGAGTGTGGAGAAGGGAATGTTCCTTCCTTGTTATCCTACGGACCTGATGGTGGCGGAGTAGGGAAAGCTCTTAAAGTTAAAGATTACATATTAGAAAGTCAGTAGACAAAATAAAAGTTAAGGCTTTGGTATAAACCAAGGAGAGCCTCTAGTTAACAAAGGCAATGTGGGCATTTAAGAAGAATGATCCTGTAACCTGAGGGCTGGTGGAATCAGTGGTTGGACGAGGCAGAGGGTGGTTTAACACTGAGGTGATGGTCTTAGGCAGTCTTATTTTAATCTGAACTCATCAACTAGAGCAAGAATATGAGGAAGACTGTGTCTACCAAGGCAAGGGACAAGGGTGGGCCCGCAGTGTGGAAAGCTGGGGATTGCCAGGGGAAGTTGAGGGAGCCTGCTGCATAGAATACGAGGCTGCAGTTAGGTGCGGGAGTTTTTGCCTGGAAAAAAAACTGGAGGAAACTGGGCAAACTCTACGAGCAAAATCTCTTGCTTCCTTGCCTGGGGGTCAGCCTTAGAGTAGAAACCAGATTTTGCTCTAAAACTCTGATAAAAGAACTCTAGTCTGTAGTTCCCAAACCACTTCAGATTTAGGTGCATGGGAGAGAAAGTGAGGGCCCTTAAGGGGGAGAGGGGGAGAGGGCACAGCTCCGGGGGACCTTGTCCTTGGCTAGTTTCTCCTTTCCTCCCAGTCTCCCCCCGGGTTCTGTACATAGGGCAAATATTGGTAAAAGCAATTAAAAGTTGGCAGAAAAGTCGAGTAGAGAAGACCCGACTATACCTTGGAATTAAATAGGTGCCACTTTAGCTAATCGTCACCCCTTATCCCTACACGTGGGGATGGTGTGGTGAGAGAAAGGAGACTCGGGTCATTGGATAGGAAAAAGAAATAAAACTGCAGCACCCACATGTTACACAGAGAATCGTGCTTTCCATGCCCACACGGGCAGAGTCCCAGCTTACAGCTATGGGCACTCATGTACCAGAGAACTTTTACATGGCTGTTCAGATGCAAACTGGTGACCGGATATTCTGGGGTCTGGAAAAGACCAGAAATGTCCTTTGATCCAGCTCACTGGCTTATATACGACGTGCTAACTGTACCCAGAGAGAAGACTCTGCTCAAAGGAATTTGAAGAAAAAAAAAAAAAAGAAGAAGAAGAACATACTTTTATTTATAATTTCATTGTGAAATAACTCTATCAAAATAGAAGAAAGCAATTCAAAACCGTAAGGATCAAATATCACCTGTCACCATTAGTGTAGACGTCTCTGTCCCTCAGTTTTCCCAGAAGCACAATGGGAACACGATGGCTGCTCTCTCCACCTTGTTGTGGTTGTGACATTAAGTATGGAAACATATCTTTGAATTGCTAAGGGGAAGGCTAACATAGGGAATGAGTAGTAGGATGCACTTGTTTTTTTTTTAGCAAATTGAATCTCTTTCCTATCCTCAGTGGAAACTGAGGAAATTCGATCATACGCTTTAAGTGAGACACACGCCAGCATTTCAAAGAGGACTGTAAAACAGCGCCTCCGCCATTCTCTATTCCTCTCTCTTTCACCTCTTCTTTTTTCATTTTTCTTTATTAAATCATGACTGTGTACATGAATGCATGTATGGGGTACAGTGTGCTGAATTGATAAATAGGGTGGAATGCTTACATCGAACTGATTAACGTAACCATCACCTCGCTCGCTTATTTGCTGTGGTCAGAGCATAAATGTCTCACCGCCTCTTCTTTTTGTCTGACTTACCCGCTCGGCCGAAGAAGCCCATCCTATACGTCTACTTTTGCAGCCTTTCAAAAATCTAATTCTGATTTTCATGGAACGTGATGCTGGACGGACCCTTACCCAGCACTTAGTACAACTTCTTTCCCAGTAAGGTAAAGGGCCTTGCCCAGGGTTACATAGTTAGCGACAGAGCCAGCATGAAAACTAGGGCCTCTTGCCTTTTTGGTATCAATTGCTTTAAAGGTGGCGGAGGGAGTGAACACAAAAAATGCAAAATTCCCAGCTAGACGTTACTTTGGAAAATTGTCATTGTCCTCCTCTTGCAAGAATGCATTGAGGAGTTTTGTTTTTGAATTGCAAGCTGTCAGAAGGTGAGATGATCTCCAATCAAGGCTAATCAAAGAAACAGTGTTTGGGGGTCACAAAGGGGCTTTTTCTGCTTTTAATTTAGGAACTGAAAACTCCCAAGGATATGGAAAAACCTGCTTTTTAACCTATTCCTGACCGCATAAGTATTTAGGCTTTTGCCCAGACTTCTGGAGACTCTGAGGACAAATAAAGAATGCTATTCAAATCCAAGTATTTGCACACACATGCACACGAACACACTTGCACGCACACACAAACTGCCAGAGGAACGAAAGAGTTAATTAGTAGTCCCCAAAGACATTTTTTCTTTATTCCTTCAGATTATAAAGCGTCCTTAATTTCACAACAAGGATTAGTAAATGCAGCATTAGCTAGATTTTGAGAAAATCTTAACACAAATCAGGATGCTTCATCCTGAAGCCAGAAGTAACTGTCAGGACAGCAGAATTTGTTGAATTTTCCTCTGTGCTTTTCACCAAACTTAGAGTTCTAAATCTTCAGAACCAGTTGTTCACGTGCAACGATGGCTCCTTTCTAGTGTTTCCCACCCAGGGCCAGCTCTAGCCAAGTGGCCCCGTGAATCCCTTAGAGTACTGGGTGTGGGTTTGGGAGACGGGGCCCTAGCTACAAATGAAAGTTTCAATCAAAGCTAAAATCAGAGAACAAAACCAGGCCTGGGGCTGAAAATGAATAGCCAAGATCAACCTGTCACCAGAACAGAAGGGCCCTCAGGCTGTGCAGACAGGGAGTTAAGACAGCCTTGGCTACCACTCCGCCCTGGGCAATAGTGCGCACTCCGTAGCCAGGGCTCACAAGCTTTTTGCACACAGCGTGGCTCTGGGATTTCGCCTGCGTTTCCATAACTTACAGCTGCGGATCAGGAGAAACCAGAACGAATCCCTGACAGCAGCCAGCTTCTCCCCCTCACACTCCTACCCCAGGTTTGTCCTTGCTGACCAGGTATTTCAGGTAACAGGGGGCAATTACACAGGCATGCGCGCGCGCACGCGCGCGCGCACACACACACACACACACACACACACTCACAGAACTGATCAAATAGCTCCAGAAAAATCGCGTTGCCAGACAGCCACAATCACCCCCACGCCCCTAACTAACCAACCAAAGATTCCATTATTTTTGAAGTCTCCAAGCTGCCATTAACACACACTTATTTCATTCAGACACACCATCAAATGATAGCTGTGCTGTTCGACTAACTCTAAAGTTGAAGTTTGCTCCCCCTCTCTGAGATGCTAAGTTACCCAGCAAGTAAAACTCTAGGCTAAGTTTGCGAGGCCTGTCTCTACTCACCTGAGTTATCCCAGGAGGCGGCTGCTGCGGCTGCTGCGGCTGCTGCTGCTGCTGCTGCTGCTGCTGCTGCTCTTAAGCCAGGTAACCCCACTACGTCTGTTCAGTCAGTGCGGCTGAACAAAGATTCTGGCTTTCTTAACCTGAAAACTATTTGGGCTGTACCAAGCTCTGCTCACAGGGGGAGGTGCCTCGCAGCAACTTCAGGAGGCTTTGCCCCGCCTAGCAGTCAGAAACTGATCCTGAGTCAGGAGGAAAATCTGGAAGACGCCCCTGCCAGATGTGCCGACGGGATGCCCACTCCAGATCCACTCACCAGCTAATGGGAAAACGCAAAAAGCCACACTTGTAAACACTTCTGGTTCCAAGGAGAAATAGGACTTTCAGGAAGGGGTCTGATAGCTCTCTCATTTTTTTTTTTTTTTTTTTTTTTGGTCCCAGGGTTTATAGCGCAGACATGAGCATTACTCGAAAGAGGACAGGCAGAGAAAAATGTTGACGTGTTGGCACAGTTCTTGTGCCCTGGTACTCGGATCTATGATGAGGAGGAGGACTTCAGCAGGTGAGCGGGTGTGAAAAAGCAGCTAATGAGGAACAAGAGGGGAAAGGCAGCTTTGTGAAAGGACAGTAACATTTGGCCCAGGGCAGAGAGAAGGGAGTGTGAGGAGGGAAGTGGAGTTTGGTTCCAGGGCCTCTGGAAGAAAACTCATTTCTAGCAATGGGGCTTTGGAGATTCCGCCCAGCAGTGTGAGGGGAAAAAAGAAGAGCAAAAGAACTGTGTTTGCTCTGAAAGGCCAACCAAACACCTTCAGTGGGGTGCTCAGACCCCTGGAAGTACTATGCTTCATCCCCTGAAGGTCAAGGTCTTGCTCCCTTTGTCCCGAGACATTCATGAGATGCCCTTCCAGCCACATGATTTTCAATTTTGTTTTTCATTTCCACATACATGAAGGCTCCCATCTTCTCCTCCCCCAGATTTTCTGACCAGTGTATTGTTGATCCTTGAACCTGAAATTATTAGTCTCTGCTCTTCCCCGTCACCAACCCTCCTGCTGCCTAGTTGAAGATCTAAGAGAGTTGGGGAGGGAGAGAGAACAAATGAGCAAGGGCGAGCGCCACAAGGAAAGGAAGTGTCTCCCCACGCACTGGGCCTGGACGATACGTTCATGAAACAGATCTGAGCATTCCTATAACTCCGGACTCGGAGATTTCCCCCTTGGCATTTCCTTACAATTCCTTCTGTGCCTTCTACGCCAAGATGGGAACCGAGCTAGAAGTTGGGTGCAACGCAAAACACCAGAGCCCAGGAGGATCAGGGCTCCAAATATTGGCCCCCAATTTGGCTGGCGAGTGACAGATTTTTCATGCGTATGTCCCTCATGTTGTGAGGGATTGGGGCTTTGAAACCAAAGGAGGATGTTTCACTGGGGCTCATCTTCTTCATTTATCTTTTCCACCTCCGTAATTTGGAATCCTAGAATCTGAGGCCCTTACGGGTCGTATCTGCCCTCCTCCGCAGTGCAGAAATTATCTTCCCGACAAACTGGAAAGCTCACCCTCGGTAAAGGGGCTTATTCCACTTTGGGGTGTTCCCTAGTTGTTAAAAGCATCTTCCTTAGGTTAAGCAAAAATTCACACAAACTACTTCTCATTCCTCTTCCACACAATAGCCCTTTAAAACATCTACCCAGCCATCTGTCCTCTGGGGTAAACACTCTCAGTTCTTCTAAACTAAGCCCCATAGGATGTGGTTTCCAGATCTTTTGCCCCTGTGAGTGTCCTTTGAGCATAAACCTGCTCCGGGTGTAGCTTGGAGCTTAATCAAAACCCTCTGTTGCTTCTTCCATGAACTACTACGCATGTGATTGATTCTTGTTGGTACAATTGACTTTTAATTTCACCTAGATGCTGGGCTTTGCATTCAACCTCAAAAGTAATTGCTTTGTTTATTTCAACTATTGCCTCACCATCTTTCTGGCTCTTGCGTCTGATCTCGTCTCGTAGACAAGATCACATTCTCTACACCAACTTTTCTCAGTGATTTTTCCATTATCACTCCTAAGGAGCCATTTTGGACCATTTTCCCTAATCCTTCTCCATGAAATACCTCCTATATGGATATGTATTCTATATTTTTTAAAAGAAAGATTTTCTTTTTCACTCCTCAAGAATCGATTTCTGCCCTCTGGGAGGGAGAGTAGTATCACCCCCACTGAGAGTGTATGCTGTATATACTATGGTTTTTTATCTGCCTATCTGATCAGTCAGACTAACAAAAGTACTGAATGAAATAAGGTCCAGGGAAGAATAAGTGAAACCTTAGCTTGTTCCCCTTATTAATGTTCACTTTTCATAAGGTTGTTTGTTTAAACTTGAAGCAATCCATATAACTTTTGCTACCACCCAGATCCTATTTTTCCATCTTCTTCCTGGGGCTATCAGAAACCTTTTTCAAAAGTCCTGCTTAAATCCAGATACATTATGCTCTGGTATTCCTGTCGTCTCCCCTTTTAGATACCCTTTCCAAAAAGGAAATGGGCTTAGTTAGGCATGACTTGCTTTAGTGAGCTCATGCTTACCACTAGTGATTTCCGCCCCCTTTCTAAAGCCTCACAAATGACCTGCTTAATAGTGCATTCTATGCTTTCGCCAAGGATCAATGCCATGCTCGTGGGTCTTCAGTTTCCAGGGTCTACATTTTGCACCCCACAATACCAACAACAATCTTCACTAAATCTTGGGGTATTTGCTTGCCTCTTTGCACCCCTCGTGTCTTCCCTTTCCCATAAGTTCTCAAAGGTTACCAAGACTGGCTCTGTGATCACATCTGCATATTCTCTCAGTAGCCTCGGATGTAATTTGTCTAGACCTGGAAACTTGAACTCATTGAAGGCAACTAAGCACGCCCTTATTATCTCCTCATCTATCTTGGCCTTTAAATTCTCTTTCCAGTTCAAAGATCATGCTCGTTGATGGAAAGGTTAAGTAACTTGCCCACGGCACACACCTAGTAAATCGGCAGAGCTGGGATTTAAATCCTGCCCTGTTTGACTCTAAAATCTGGCTTTTAACCAGGGGTAAAAAAAAGGGGGGGGTAGCTTTCAAATACCAAATGAATTGTATGGCCTATGGATGCTACGGTGAGTTCCAAAGTAGGAGAGAGCTTGTCTAGGAAAAGTGGTCAAAGCAGGCTTTCTGAAAGAAGTAAAATTTGAACTGGATCTTGAAGAATGAGTAGGATCCCAACAGTAAGAAAGGAGTGATGTGTGAGTATGTTGGTAGACACGAGGGAAGAGACCGAGGATGGCATCTCAGGCAGGGAAAATAGTAAAGCATAAGAATTTCTACCTTGGCCTGCCTCATAGTCTGCTTGGTTGATCATTATGAACGTGGAGACCACAAACGATCACGAGATGGCCAGAGTGTTCCTGCCTTCCCCCTAATAACTATTCTTTCAAGCTCTGTTGTTTACTAATTGTATACCCTATGGCAAGGCACAGTCCTTCTGATCTTTGGTTTTCTGCTCTATGAAATGGAAATGAAAATAGGCCTACAGTGGTTTGCTGTGAGAATGAAATGAGCCAGTTAATGCATATAAAGTATGCAGAACAGGGCACGAGGCTCGACAAATGTTACTTGCTGTCATTGTTATTACTACTGTGATCAACTGATTCATTCAACAAGCGTATACTGAGCTCCTACTATGTGCTAGATTCTATGCTCAGTACTAGGGGTATGATGGTGAGCGATAAGAAATGTGATTGCAGCCCTTAATGGGTTACAGATCAGCTACACATTTACTTGGTGGAAGTTTTCAGTTTGTACTACTATTTTGTTCCATGATGGGGATAAAACGGTACATTTTACTTATCTTAAACTGACTGCCTTTAAAAGTTGGTGGGTCTAGCAGCAAAGCATCTTTTGCTTTAATAGCCTAGGATTTGTGGTGTCTGCTCTCTCCCAGATGCTATAGATTCTGGATAATTTCATTTCAGCCTTCACTCAAGTCTTGGTTTCTGTTCTTTTGATTCCTCCAGACTCATTCCCAGCCTCATGTTCCTTATCTGGGGCCCTTTCCATCCTAGACTGTAAAATTGAGCTCCCAAGAGAGGGAGAAAAGCCAACTGCACCCAGCGTGCCCGTTGGGGGCAGGGAGAGCTGTACATTGGTCTAGTATGGCTCCACAGTGTAGGGCAGTGTCATTTGGTTTTGGCCAGCTAACTACAGTCCTTGCCTCTTTTGAGTTTACAATCCCCCCAAGGCCGGTGAAAGTGTGAACAGAAGCCACAGAAGAGAGTGGACTGTCAGTTTCCATACCAAATAGTCTTGGGCCAGTGTGGGTGGAGTTCAACCAACACTTTGGGGAGGACTATTGGATGTCTTCCCTGTTGGCCTGGTTAACACAAAAATATGCTTCACTGGGCAGTCAGCAGAACTTTTTTTTTTTTTTAATCAGGGGAAGCAACTCATTTGCCTTGTCAACAAAAGGGCTCTAGTTTCTCAGTATTACTCAAAGGAAACCTCTGTCCCTAGTAATTGGAATAAATGGTTACAGTGGTTGTTGATCTCTGACTATATCAAATCCATACTCCTCTGCCTGGTCATCAAGGCCCTTCCTCCTTCAAGGGATCGGTTTTAATGCTATGTGGTGCTGGGTGCTGGTCTAGCTGGCTTTTGCATTCCATTGCTCCATTTCTGAGGGCAAAATTCTCAAGGACACAACCACCACTGGGCTAGTGCTGGGGTAGGAAACTCAGGGCTGGGAAAGGTTGAGCAGGAGTGATGCTTTGGATCAGACAGGAATGGAGGTGATCCAGAACTTACAAGCCAGGAAGCATTGTGCAAGGTGGGATGGAGAAAAATAATGTAAGGCAACAGTGAAGTAGCAAGCCACAGATCATTCTAAATGGGTGCTGGTACCTTGGCATGATTCAACACTACTGCAGCATTTTTGCTCAAGATGCCACTCCCCCACCCTGCTGTGACTGCCCCTTCCACCTACTCAGGTCTTGCTTAGCCTTTGATTCTCCAACCTTACTGTCTCAATAAAGCCATCTTCCTCTCTCACTGAGCTCCATACTCTCTGAATCCTCATCTCACTTTGAATCAGTATCATATCATACAAGATTCTAGTTGCACATTCACCAATATTTCACATGTATCCTTGGATTTCCTCAAACTGCAAACTCCTTTAGGACAGCAGCTCTAGCCCCTATACTCCCTACTGTGTGAAGCACAGGGCTGGGCACCGAGTAATTATACAGTAAATATTTGGCAATGAATTCCAGACATTCAGAATGGAATTCAGCAGCAGTTTAGCAAGACACTTGAGATGGGCCCCTCTCTCCCCCTCTCTTTCCCTCAATATCTCTCTCTCTCTCTCTCTTCCTCTCCCTCTCCCTCTCTCTCTCTCTCTCTCTCTCTCTCTCTCTGTCACACACACACACACACACACACACACACGCGCTTAGGAAATTAAGTAGAACCATCTTAAATGGAAAAGTGGGGGAAGGGTTATAGTGTCTCTTTGTGGAAGCTACACATCCATAAATAGCCCTGTGAGAGCTGGAAAAGCTTATAGAATTAGAACGAAATGGGAAGAGGCAGCCAAGAGTTGTCATTAAGCCTGAGGGTGAAGTAAAGATAAGGAGGGGGTTAGGAACAAATAGAATTATGAAAAATGTCCAACATGGGAGGAAGGAGCCCCTTCAATCTCAGTAAAATGTCATTCATCTGGCCTCCACTAATTTAGGATGTTTGAAATATTGGACTGAGGGACTAAGGGAGGGTGTAGCTTGTTATAGCTGGATCTTGAAAGAAAAATGTTGCTAAACTAATTAAGCCTCCTCCATGTTGGGAGAGGGAGTAGAGGATGGGGGAGGTCTTGTTTGACTTACTTAAGAGTTTTCCCAGTTTCCTCTTCCAGTTCTTTAGGAACCTCATTAAGCTCATTATAAGTCCGGGTTGTATCGTCATTCTTGTCCTATTTTCCCATTATTGTAAATACTTAGGAGTATTAAAAGTACGTTTTAAAAAATCTGCAATTCTATCTTTTCGCTATCTTGTGCTCCTTCCTCCTCTTCAGTTGGTAGGAAGAAAAAAGAAACTAAATAGCTTTGGAAAGCCCTGGAGTCCTTAGAGCTTTCCTGTGCTATCTCATTTAATCTTTACGAAAACAACTCTGTGGCAGAGATATTCGGGTTTTCCTGGTTAACAGAGGTGGGGGGACCTGCTGGGGTGGGTGTGCTAAGTAACCAGCCTCAGGCCACACAGGGAGAAAACAGGGAAGACTAGTTCCAAAAAAACAATTCTTCCAACTCCAACGCCCCCTTGTAGTCTGCAGGACCAGGTTGCCTCAAAACTGAAAACAGCCATTGACTAATAGGGAACTTTTCTTGACAAATCGTGCCTTTTTGAGCATTTCAATGGCTATGAATTCTTGAAAGGAACATATGTTCCAAACTGGAAAGGTCCTAGTTTTAGAAATGGAGACTAGATTGGTGTTTGCCAGGGGTTAGGAGGTGTGTTGTGTTGTAGGAGGGAAGTGGGTACGGTGATAAAAAGATAATACCGGCTCGGCGCCTCTAGCTCAACCGGCTAAGGCGCCAGCCACGTACACCTAAGGTGATGGGTTCGAATCCCCAGCCCGGACCCGCCAAACAACAATGATGGCTGCAACCAAAAAATAGCCGGGCGTTGTGGCGGGCGCCTGTGGTCCCAGCTACTTGGGAGGCGGAGGCAGGAGACTCGCTTGAGCCCAGGAGTTGGAGGTTGCTGTGAGCTGTAATGCCACGGCACTCTACCCAGGGGGACAGCTTGAGGCTCTGTCTAAAAAAAAAAAAAAAAAAAAAAAAAAAAAAAAAAAAGATAATACCACGAAAGATCCTTGAGATGATGGCACTGTTCAGTATCTTAACTCTGGGGGTAGGTGCATGAACCTAGTGTGTTACAATTATATAGAACTGAATCTATACACACACATGAGTGTAAAGTGGGAAATCTGAATAAGCTGAGTGAATTGTATTAATCAGTATTCTAGTTGTGATATTATACTTGAGTTTTGCAAAGTGCTACCTTTGGGGAAAGCTGAGAAAGGGTGAACAGGATCCCTTCGTACCGTTTCTTACAAATGCATGTGAATATACAATTGTCTCAAATTTTTCAATAGAAAAGGAGATGTCGTGTGGTGGGAAGGTCTATATATGAATCGAATGTATTCTCTCTAGTCTGACAAAAATCTCTTGAGAGATGAAGTAGCAATGGTCTAATAGGTTTAAACAGTCCAGTCAAGACTTGGAGACAAGATGGTGGGACTCCCAGTTCAAGGAGACCGAGGAGACCGTTCCCCAGGGAATAACACAGGTCACTGAGCCTGACTGAGTACGAGGGAATAGGAGTGTGGTGTGAAATTCGAAGGAGCAGATTTCACGCTTGGAGGCCCTTCACGCAAGGCCATAACTTTGCAGGTCCCTCTGCTCTTTGCTGGGAGAATGAACTCTGCTCCCAGAGGCCTCCCTACAATAGGCCTTAGCCAGAACCAGCCACATAATTTGCCAGACCAAGTGCAAAATGGAAATGTGGAACTTCTTGTTCAAAATGTATCAGGAATTTCAAGACGGCTACTGCAGAGCATTAAACAAGGCACAAGGCCACTCCAAGCGCAGAATACTGTGTGACTACACAGGTCCTGGCCCCAGTTAACATTTCTGCTAAATCCCCACAGCTGCAACATCTACAGAACACAAACCATCAGCCCCTCCCCAGCCCCTTGATGCTGTTCTGAATTGACTGAGATAACTGAGGTCCAAGTGGCCCTTTGGGACCCATTCACTGTGCAGTCACGGTGCTGGGCATCAGAAAATCCCTGCTGACTGATTGATTGGACTGCTGCTACATAAACCAGATATAGAGCAAGCGAGGCTGGGACCCCGAGGCAGAAGGCAGGCTAGAAAATCCAGCGCCCACTGTCAAAAGGAAAGCTGACAACACAGAAATCAGGCTGGTGACTATTCTGAAAATATCTGGTGGATGATCCAGCATGAACGTACAGCCTGGAGGTCTGGACTCAAATGGTAGTTTTGCAACTCTCAAGCTTATCGCTTTCTTCATTTATAAAATGGCGATAGGGCAGCGCCTACGGCTCAAGGACTAGGGCACCAGCCCCATATGCCGGAGGTGGTGAGTTCAAACCCTGCCCCGGCCAAAAACCGCAAATAAATAAATAAATAAATAAATAAACAAAACCAGCCATAATAACAATAGTATTTTTCTCACTGGGTTGTCACGAGGATCAAATGAAATCATGGATACAAAAGCACTGGGAAAACTCTCTCGTGGTAGATAGAAAGGTGAGACATCTCTGAATGGGCACCACCCTGATTATTACCCACACATCCCTAAGCCTCTTCTGGCAGGTGACTAACCTGATCTGAGGTCCGAATTAAGAAGTAAGGTTTAAATAGCTGGCCCAGACTTCCAGTTCTGATCAAGATCAAGTCACCCCCAGTCTTCCCTCGTATAATTAAAAATGCTGAATGTGGCTAGGCGCCTGTGGCTCAAGCGGCTAAGGCGCCAGCCACATACACCCAAGGTGGCGGGTTCGAATCCAGCCC